>NC_045736.1:28507671-28509255 GCF_008692095.1 Etheostoma spectabile
GCAGAAAGGTACTGACTGTGAGCCCAAATGTCTCTTTGGGTCTGACCTGCAGGTTGTGGTGCTGATGAGTCGGCGTCGGAGGGAGCAGAAAAGAGCCCAAAAGATGAGTTTCAAAATTCCTCTGTCCTTCACTGTGGGGACTCTGACAGCGTTGATTTCTTCTATCTTGCTAACTCATCTCATCATGTACATCTCCAAATGACGAATACGCTGCTGTTCTTTCTCAGTCGCCACCTGGCCTGTGTCCTCGCTGACTTTCTGAACTCTAGCTCAAAATGCCACTGGGAAGTCTACGTAGGCTGCTGTGTTCACAACTACAGTATTCTGTAATGTTAAAGCCTAAGGCGGTACTTCATATATGAATGCAAATTTGAGTTGAAAACAAGCAACATTCATGAGCTGAACAACTACTATACCAGATACTAGTGCTGTCAAACGATTCAAATATTTAATTGCGATTAATCGCATTAATGTCATAGTTAACTCGCAATTAATCCCGCATTTTTATCTAAATCTAAATGTCCCTTTCTTTTTTCTTTTTGTCCTTTTATTTTCTTTCATGTCAATGTTCTTATCAACATGGAAAAGTGGATCGGCTTGCTTTCTGCAAATATTTTTTTTTATCGAAAACAACAGTTGTATATAGCCCACTGTAGTGTTCAATTTCACACTTAACAATCTCACTTGGAGCAAATAATCTCTCACAGAATATAACACTGTCCATCAATAAAAGAGTGAGGGGGGAGGGGGGATTGGAATCAGCTGTGTGCTTGACCATCAAGTGCTATTTCAGACTGGACGTGCTGCGATGTTAGCTCAGTTCACAACGACAAAACACACAGGTCACTTTGGTTTTGTACATGGAACTATTTGGCAACTTTTAAAAAGTAAACTTTCCATTCAGAATTTTGTTGGCAACCATTTTGGCTTATTGCGCTCGCCATCCACTCAAAACGTATTGTTACTACTCTTCGGCCGGCTTGCAATCCCAAACAAGTGTGCACAGCATACCTGTTGTTTTGTTTCCGGTCTTGCTAGATCTGATGTGGTGCAGTAGTTTTTCTAACGTTACTAGTTGTTGCAACAGCATGTAAAAAAACTTTGCTAGGCCAAAAAGAACGTTGATCTCGCGATACAAAATTGAAGCTGTTAAAATGAGTTAGCGTTAACGCCCTTAATAACGCGTTTAACTGACAGCACTAAACCCTTTGTAGGGTTTTTAAACCAAGAGTGTCTTAATCAAAAACGATTTGCTGCTGAGTAACAGCAGCAATGGGCATCCAGGTCAACATCAAGCTCCAGCCACCTCCCCTGAGCAGCTTGCATGTGAACAGAGATTGGACAGAGTAAAGACAGCTAAATTAGACCCTGCAGATAGTTGTGGAGGGACTTTCCTCTCAGAATCAGCAGGGAAATGAGGAGTCAGAGAATCAGATGGAGTAGATTTGCGGTCCAGAAGCCAGTGTGGCTGGGGAAAATGTGCCTCAGATGATAATGAGTCTAACAGGGCATCCTGTACACCCTCACCGCCGCTCTGCTTCCTCATGATGTTGCAGCAAAGATATTGACTAAGACGGGCTTTAA
>NC_045736.1:28509265-28514815 GCF_008692095.1 Etheostoma spectabile
TTTCTACAGGAGTCATGTTGTCGCTGCTACTGCGTTTATTTCCTTCCCAGAGGTACATTGCAAACAGCAGAGCTCAAAGAAGACTTTTGCATCACTCAGACTCAAATGGTATGTGTCTGTCACCATCCAGGCGCTGTTTACACATCTGAGAGTCTCCCATCAGATAGACGAGAGTAAAAGAAGAAAAGACACAACTTCAAGTGGAGCTCATCAGCAAATTTGATTGTGACAAAGCTCATTCTCTCCCGTTCTGGAAAGCTCTCAAAATAAACAACTACTGACCTAAAAGCATTCTCCCTGCCATCTCAAACATCACATGGCACAACCCAGCCGAAGTCCACAAACCACTAAATTACATACGTAATATTCCCTCTGCTGGACTGTTGAATGTGAATGTGTTGTAAGTGAAAAATCAGCGAAATGTTAAGAGCCTTAGACAAGCAGGCACCAAATAATTGAACGTCACGACTCAATTAAACATCTAAGTCATGTCAGTGTAGGTTAGGCAAACCTTGAACGTAAAAAAAAAGAACATCTGGATGAACCACTTTTTCTTGTTAACATGGATTCTCCGCACAGGTCTTGCCTTCATGTTGTTATTTACAACTCTGTTTCAGAGTAACAACAAGTATTGCACAAGCCAGCATGAGAGCGCAAGCCCCATAATTGCCAACCGCTGGAAGAGGAAATGTAATCATATACAAAATACAAATTATGGCCCAATAAAGATTAGGTAACAGCATGAACAAATTAAAGTGCTGTGAAAACGGAAGGATTAGCGCAATTACACTCATTACACAACATCCATCTCTCCGACCGAAGTCTGGGCTGAAAAAGAGTACAGGAAGGCGGAATCCATAAAAGTGGAGGAGGGAAAAGGCAGGATTGTGAGGAATGCTGGAATCTCTTAATGCACACATCCAGGATGGAGGAAGAAAATAGCAACATGTCTGAACAGCAGTTGGAGGAATACTGAGTGGAGCTAAAGACACAGTCGCTGTAGAACTCCTTTTTGCTGCAGGGCTTCTTAACAAATTATATGAGTGATACACAATGGAGAAATGTCAAGTGAGAAGATAATGTTTTTTTTAAAAGGGGAACATCTGCCTCGTGACTCAAATTGGAGTCAACGAACAGGTTCTCAATCTTATCTGGACCAGGTTACTTGACGAGCAACGTCCCAGAAGATGAGGAAGCTCAGAAAGCCTCTCTGGCATTGAGCCAGCTATTTATTGTTTCTTCAAATTAAAATCAGTTCTGCACAGTTGAACAACAGGGACACCTTCCCAATCAGCGACAGTTATGACAGAACATTATCCTCTATTTACTTTTGCAACTTACCTACATGACCATCCATGCGAGTCAAAGCTTCTAAACACCTCAATTTTAAGCAAATTCTGCTGTTGCTTTGAAAAGCTTGATGGAAAGTGTGCCTTTGTTTGGGCGGATACTGATAATGCTGATGATGCTGACGATCACAGTTATGATAATAATTAGAGAGGCAACAGAGGTGCCATTGATGTCAGCGGGTGGCGATTACAAATGCTGATTGGGATAATGAGGACAATAATGATGATAACAATTATTGCAACAATTAGGGGAAAGTAGAAAGAGAGAGACAGACACATGGATCAGTGTTTCCGCATGACCTCGTCTTGTTAACGTCTCATTAGGGAATATTCAGGTTATGCTCACTTGTGTCAGGGCAATTATTATGAAAGGTTATACATACACATAATGAACTAAGTACAGATGCTGCTCTATAGAAGACTGTGTGAAAGAACAAGAAAGGATCATGAAGTCGGCTCGCTATTTGTTTGACTTTAAATGACTTCATGTTATTTGGAACCTGCAGAGGCACCATGGGCGATTGTGTCAGCCATTGTGCTTAAAACAAAGGAAATAGCTTCCACAACATAACTGAAAATGTGTGATGAGCGAACAATTTGTCTCTGAGTGAATCTCATGCTGGTGCTTTTAATCAGCACAACTCCTAAAAGTACATTTCCATTCTTCTTCATCTCTCTCTCTCTCTGAACCGGTGCAATTACAAACCTGTCAGAGCCATCACTTTTAAATGGCTTAAAGTTAAAGGCACACAGCATTGAACAGAAAAACAAAACAAAATGACTTCCTAAATGCGCAGATAAATCGCTGGAACAGCAAGACGCTGTTTTTTTATGTTTTGACCGTCTCTCCGGCTGAGGCATTTAAGCTCACGCACATCCTTCTGAAGTTCAAGGGGAGAAAAGTGAAAGGAAATCTGAACACATGACCCTCTTAAAAGATACGCCTCAACTGGCCCTTTGTATTGGCTTCGCTTGACAGACACCAGGTGCACAAAGAAAAATTCTTTGGGGGGGGTTAAAGGCTCCTAGCCGAGGTGGGTTCCACAGAAACAGCACACATTATATCAGACGTTTGGAGAAAACTGTTCGAATCACAAAACAATAGAGAAAATGAGACAATTTTTTTTTATAACATCAAGCAACTCAAGAACCTGTATTCAATAAAATTTGAACTGAAATTTAATTTATTTTTGCCAATACTTTTGCATCCACTTTTCAAGCGCATCTTCCAGCAACGCTGGCTCTCAGATTTCAGTAAACCACTGCCATGGATACGCCAACCAGACGCCTGAAGCTTAGACACTGTTTCTACAAAGATATTTATCCTCATTTGAAATATTGAAAATCAAACACAATATCTGCATTACAAGCCGCATCTGATTACATAAAAGTACGGAGCTCGACTTTAGAAGCAGCAATGAATGGACAAAACCCATCAGCGAAAAAGCGTGCAAAAATATTCAGAAAGACACACACACACATACTCCAAAGTGAAAAGAAAGACAGGCTCTAATAGGAGATAATGGATTCTGGGTCAACACCTGGTAATCCTTACATCAGTGAAGGGGAGGGCCTTGACATTTTCCAGAAAGGGCAATACAACATGCCTATAATAAGAAGGTCAACTAAATTTCAAATAGGGGCAGGTTGGAACAAAGAAAGCACACAAACAGAATATTTGAAGCTTTTAGATTTTAAATCAGAAAACTAACATATTATTCCATTTAAAATTGAAAGCAAAGCTGAAGAGAAAGAATAACTTTTAAAATTAAATTGCGTTTCTTTCATATGTGGCAGCTTCTCTTGGAAATGTTGAATGGAGCTTTTAATCACTGGGTTGGTGATTTGAACTTCTAACCAGCTAATCTTGTTTTGGCAATGACAGTAACGTGTTCTGCCTCAGCTGCATTTATAGGTTGGCTTAGGTTGCTTGTGTGTTTGTGTGTGCGCCCATGCATGTGTAAAACCACAGTCATTAAATGAAATAGCGTATGTAGTCAATGTTTCAGATGATTTCTCTATTTATAGACGTGTAGAGGATATGGTTGACCCATAAGAACTTTTCCTTCAGGATGGTCTGTTCTATGTCTAGAGACAGCCCATTTTGTTCAGTTCCTTTGTAGGGAAATTAAAAATACCAGTATAATTCAGATACCAAATTAGAGCAAACTAACTTCAAAAGACAGAGAGCTAGTCATCTCAGCCAGCGTATGGAGTTATTTTCAGTCACCATCACAATCTGATTGGCTTTGATATGGGTGAGAGGCCAGAGAGGATGGAGGACTTCTGTGTTCTCGCTATGCGTTTGGCAACACAATAACGCCCCCTGCTGTCTGACCAATCCCCCCCCCCCCACCAATACACACCACACACACACACACACACACACACACACACACACACACACACCCTGCTGCTCCAACCACCCAACCTGGCTGCTGAGAGCATTGCCTGGCGTGGTGTGTGACCTCACAACTCTTCACGTAGACCCATCACAACAATGAACTCCTTGACCCCTCAAGCCCTTTTATCACCACACAGACTCTCAAGAAGACAAAAAAAATAACCTTGCTAGAGCTGTGCATTCCTCACGGTTTGGCTTGGAGAAAACCCTCCGAACCACATCTGGTTTTGCTTTGCCGAGATCTCTCCCCACATTCAATTGGGTCTTAAAAATACGGTTTCAAGTAATAAATGGAGGGTTGTGCTGCTTATTTGTACACTGTATGATGAAATTACAAGGCGCTTTAATTGGTGACATCCATAGTTGCTTTGGAAATAATTTATGTACTGCCTTAGGGACGCCAACTGAGTAATTCTAAAATGATAATAGCAGTGAAATAAGTAAACATTTATTGGATCTTCTCTGTGGATCCTGTCATTTCAGCCCAAGGGACATTTGTGGAAGCAAGCACTGATGGAATTGGTTAAGGCGATAGCATGCTGGAGTGTGTTTGTGTGTGCGTGTTTGTGTGTGTGTGTATGTGACACTGAGTCGTAGTATTTTTAGAGAGCCACTGGAGGGCAGTGAAAGTACTATGTGTGGCAGGCAGGATCATCACTGTTCAAGTATGTGCATGTAAGCCCAGTAAACAATCAGCAGGATGTGAAAGAGAGGTCATGCATCATTGGCTTCTAAACACAAGCATGGAGCTCTGCCTTGTCTGCCCCACCGCGTCTCCCCTTCTCTGTGCTTTCCCATGACCTACTGCCGTGCAAATCTAAGAGACTGCAGAGCTCTTGGTCGAAATATTCAACCTGTAATAGACACATGAAATTGGCTTTGAGCTTTTGTTGTTTGTGTTGTGATACAGAATAGGATGTGCAAAAGAAAAGGGTTCAGTTCTACAGAGCTTGGGAACAGAGAGTTATCGTTATGGCCGTGGCTTTTCAATGATAACAGCTTGTTACTGCTGTTTCTCAGGGGACCCGTTCTTTTGTAAGTAACTGAGACATCTGTAGAAGGAAATAACCTAACTGTAGTAATAACAAGATAATGAAGTCATGGAAGTTAAGTAGACAGACAATATACAATGTAAACACTCTGTTCAATATTTCTTTCAACAAGCCTGTTTGCCTGTCCAGACTTTCAAGTGATTGGCAGGCACACAAAACTGTTTTCTGCAGCTCTCCATGCAATTCTTTTTCTATTTTTTTTTCGAAATATCATAAGTGCGCCAAAGTACCATTAACAATAACATCACATTTCGATATGAAAGTCTCAATTTGGGCACTGAAAAAGAAAATCTTTGAAATTGTTTCTAGTGCAGGATCACATTCCCCACAGTTGACTAAACTACTTCCCGAGAGGACAAAGGTAGACCCATTGTATTAAAAATTCAAGGCCGGTGAGTTGGAATTGAATTTAGAGTCAGGGTGTACAGCGGCATGAGAACCGTGGGCTGCTGGCTAAACTGGATTCATGTTTGAAACCTTAACAGTCAAAGCTTAAGGCTTTTCTTGTGTCTGGCGCTTCAAAGTGTCTTTTTAGTGCAAATCACAGCACACTGCTCTGTAGCTTAGATCACGTGCTGACACTCGCAAAGGTCACCCATGGAACGACCTCAACTTTTACGAAAAACTCATTCTGACAGCACGGACAGCTGATCGAGTTGACACCATTTTTTTTTTCTGCTGTCATTCACCTGTGTATTCACATTACATCAGTGGGCATCCCCTTTGGGACTGCATCATAAAGTTG
>NC_045736.1:28514825-28515302 GCF_008692095.1 Etheostoma spectabile
TCATTGTTCTCCTCCAGCCTTGGCCAACCTTGTGCATTCCCACCCTATAACAGTGTTTGCATTGATTGCTTTTGTGATATCCTACAAAACCTAAATGTCCTTCAAAGTTGCATAGTTTGGGTTTTATTGTAGCATTTATTTGCAGATTACCCTGTCCAAGCAAGGACCTATTAAAGCTCTTCTGCGTAACTTTTTAATATTAATGAACGTCCGTTACATTGAAGCCATTGCAAAATGAGTTGCTACAAAGTTAATTAAGACTATCAGCACCACAAAACTCTCTCTGTATGGCTATGTTCAAAAGATTGGGTCATCCGGAAACTTTTGTGTGCATAAACTTGAGCAAAGGTAAAGGTATTTTTGGGTTGGGCTCGGTCACATCAGCGCAATAAGGAATTTGTTGTAAAATGGTGCTGCAGCTCCTTTAAAAGAGATCAGTGTGTGTTTGTGTGTGTGTGTGTGTGTGTGTGTGTGTGT
>NC_045736.1:28515312-28520185 GCF_008692095.1 Etheostoma spectabile
GTGTGTGTGTGTGTGTGTGTGTGTGGAAAGTGGGCAGAAGAGAGCTAGAGAAAGAAAAGGCAGACATGTAGCCTAGATGCGATCGGAGCAGAGTTGGTGGAATAAGTTTTGTACACAGTGGGTGCAGTGTCTGAAATAAAGGCCAGACTGAAAGCCACGTTCATTCATTTGCTCACCAGAAACGTGATTTTAACCCCAACGTTAATCATTGTATATTGTGGGCCCTGGAGGTAACAAGTCTCCACTGGTTTTCTGATCACCAAAGTCAGAAACAAAGCAATCAGGGAAGGTTAACACATTAAGCATTTGAAATTAAAGTGTCCATATCATGAAAAAAATCCCTTTTTCAGGGATTTGGGTGTTACTTTGTGTCTCTGGTGCTTCCACACGACTACAAACTTTGAAAAAAAAAACATCCAGGTTGTTTAGAGTAAGATACTGTTTTTTTTATGTCTTCTGCCTTCAGTCTCACGATGAGCTGTTCAAAATCTGCATCTGGAGACTAGGATGCTATGCATGCTAGTTAGTTGTCAATGGCAAAATACTGCTACAACACACACAAGTTCACCATAATCTACAAAATAATTTACATGTTCCTGTTCTGCAGGTATTCCACAAGTCTGCAGAAGTCTCCCAGCTAATCCTGCCTTGTACCGACCAGAGTTGGAGAAAGAGTTATCTAGCTGATGTGTTCTTACCTAGCTACTGCGTATGTGCGGCTCCCAACAAAGATAGTATAGAAGTAGGATTTCTCACTCTGTAGCTCAAACAGGATCTGCAGCAATGAGCAGTACAAAAAAATGTGGTGTTTTTTGAAAATGAAACCATGAAAACCTATTCTGGTACAACCTCAAAATACAATTATGAACCTGAAAATGAGCAGAATATGGGCGCTTTAAACCGCTCATTAACGTGCGCTTGTTGCCCCGAGTGCGTTGATGCGCTCATCTGTTTACATTTCCAAATGCCTTCCTACAGTTACTAAATAAAAGCAGGCTTTCCACACAAACAAACGTACATGTGTCTTTAGTGTGAGAAAAAAATTAGCTTTTAACTGTGTCAAGCTTGGGTCAGGTTCAGTTACTACTCTGTTGGACGCGGGCTGGGCTCGGACTGAAAAATCAGCACTCTACTTCTGAAGAGTCCATCATGTTTTTTTAAATCGTCCATGTCTTCCTTGACTCCTAGCAACTGCGTGGAGGACGGGTGGGGTCTGTGCACGACCAGTTTTGTTGTCATTACTTGGAATTCCTCATAGGGGGGCGACAGAAACTAAACACTGTAGCTTTAAGATGTGAGAAGATCCATTTCACAATTACATTTTTGGAGAAATATTTTCTGGTTAAATAAGGCACATAGAGTAATACTTTTGAGTCATCATAGCAAGTTTGGCTGCAGAGCTCCTAATAACTCCCTGATACTCCGGTGGTAGAGGGAAATGACAAAATGCCACAATTCAGAGGATTGTTACTATTAATAAGATACCACTTATCGGAAAGCATGTTTGTTTTTTTTTAGAACCAAATTCTATCACAAACAGATGGTGGTAATGGTGTGAGTTTCTGTTAGGGCCTCACACATGGGTTAATATTGTGCTTTTAAATTATTTTAACTCATGTGTATCATAAATAGAACATGAGACCAACAACAACGAATTGACAATGGTGCCAAGAGGATGTCTGAGGGCCAATTTGCTGAAGAAAGATCCGGCATCTGAGCAGCTGATCCCTTCAGATAAGAGCACAAAGCTAATTTTCAGCTCCTTACAAACATATTCCCCCCGTGCAGGCTTTGGGTTTTTCACATTACCTTCCCAAGGTTATTGGGGGGGAACCATCGCCATTCAGTTTACAACTAACAGCTTTTAATGGCTAAGGCAATGTAAAATCTTTACTTAGTTATAGTTATGTATATACTGTGTATATATATATATATATATATATATATATATATATATATATATATATATATATATATATTTTATATATATATACACAAGACAGATGAAATCCAATGTGTGCAGGGAGGTGTTTATGGTTTTTCAGGGGGAGAAAACTGTAAAGTTGCTTTGCAGATATTGCAGTAAATTATATAGTCTAGGAAGCTATTATGCCTTATAACTTTTTGTTGCAGTTAAACATCTATGTATTAAGAAGGACATTTTAGTCAATCTTAATTTCTCAGCATCACAATAAGGTAAAAAAAGTAATAAAAGTAGAAGTTGAAATAATGTTAGTTTTATTTGTAGCGCAGCTGTGTCCTGTGATTTAATGTGTCATAGAAATAAACGACTTTATAAATATATAATATACACTGAGCCACAGCAGCTTAAGCTCAAACATTTTAAGTGGAAATTGGATAATTTGCATATCCAACTGTAATGAAATAGAAGCACTGTGGCCAGATGTGTCATGTTGAGCACAGGCTTACAAGCCTTTGTTTAGTCAGAGATGCAAAATATAGAATACATTTAAAGCGACTCTCCACCCAAAATCTGTCTTCAAATTATTAAACACTGACATTGTGATTTAAAAGGTTGACAGTAAAATGGTTTGTGGAGAGATTGTGATCAGTTTGCATTCCTGTCCGCCATAATGCAATTATTGGCGAAGTTTTCTCAAATTGCTACTTCAGCATAATCCACATCTCCACTGTCCATCTGTATGACGATCAGTATGTTCCAAACTGTCATTGCTTTGCCAACAATGGTTAAATGCTCCATCTCTTCTGTAATACCCCTTTTACACCAATGACCCGGGTTGGACCAGGGTTATCTGACTAGAGATTACCCCTTCTTTTTTCAATCAAACCAAGCCAGTCTACTCGGGTTGATCCCTGGTCATCACAATCCAGACACAAACTGGGTCACAACCCGGGAGCGATGCATTACCAATAACTCACATGCTGGAAATAAGAGGGGGTTTACACATCATGTTCAGTGTTAAAAAGTACAGTTATTAGTACAGTTAGTCTCGCTTTGCCAGTCCTTCCTTGGGTCCGGCTATGGCTCAGTGGTAGAGCGGTCGCCTGCCAATTGGACGGTTGGTCATTGGTCAATCCCTGGCCCTGAAGGACCATGTCAAATTGTCCTTGGGCAAGACACTGAACCCAGAGTTTCCCCCAATACTTTCCCAGCGCTAGGTAAATGTGTGTGAGTGTTTATCTGATCTCGGGGAGGCAGTCAGTCCGACTGCCTTTTCTGCCGATGGCCTGTTGTCGGGTTAGTGTGTCCTTTTTCATGAATATTTATCCACCACCATCAATTCCAAGTATTGCTATTGGCTTGGCATTTTACATTTCCATTTTATGAACTGGGTTAGACGCTCCATATTCATGCACCATCTTTAAATATGTTAGCTGGTGAGGGACATACAGCATATACTGCTCTGCCTTTCGTGTTTTCGCTGTCACGTGATAAACTCACAGGTGCAGCTAATCTGCTAATGGGTATCGTCGGAAACATAGAGGAAACATAGAGGACCACACGTATTCAAAATCCAAATTTCAGGAAAAGAAGTCTTCTTCTTTGCCGGCTTTTTGAAGCGTGAAGGCTACCATAGCTGTTATATGTACTTTGAACTGCGTGGCGCGAGAGAGTTGATTGCGATATATGATCTCAACGTTAGATGGGAGAAATTCTTATACATTGGAACTTTAAAAAAGAGAGTCGGCCACAGCCACAGTATGCCGTCTCACTGGAAGGCGAGGCCACCCTGTAGCGGAAATTTAGAATACAGCTTACAAAATGAATTTACACACAACAAAAGAAATGAGGCCCTTGTTAAGCAATATACATATGCCAACTGTTCAAAACATACTGAATTAAACCACATAATGTGACAATTGCTGATGAATCTGATGAATGAATCTTACTCTATTCTACTCCCTGTCAAGATAACATTTGTAATAACAAAAATTACTAAATCTTTCTTGGAACATTACTGAACAGTGTGTTGAGTGCTAAGTTCAAAGAAAATATGATTGCCTACAGTGGTTATTTCCTAATTATGGCTTTCAGTGCTAATGAACATAATTGCATGAGCTTTTGAAGATGTTAAAAAACAAAGTCATGATGACAGAAGAACCCATGCTGCCACCCTGTCAGTAACAAAGGAAATAACTAAACATGGAATGAAATCCTGATGGTGCTAGGTGAATGGAATGTCGCACACTGGTCTCGGGGCAGGCGGTGTTGAAAAGACTGGAACGAATGGCCAGTAGCGCCCAGTCATCTCATTAGCACCTCAGCCACACACCTGCAAGTTCACAAGACAAGACAACAGGCTCTGGGCTGTCACACTCTCTAACATTAGTATGTGCACAGAACTGGATCCATAAACATGTTTACACTGGCAGTGAGAGACCTACAGGGCATGATGTGTAGTTTCCACCTTCAAAGTGTCCAAAAGAAAACGGAACAAAACAAACAGAGTTGTGCCAAAGGTTCATGTGATGCCATGCATGTATGTGACAAAGCACACTGACTTAGACTATTTCCATGCATCCATGCATTGACAGCACAGATGAGGCCAGATGAGAGAGGTTTACCAATGCCCTGTGATCATCCACACACACGCACGCATGCACACTCAGAATATGGCTGAGCTTCCTATTTTTACATTTTATCTCAGATTGCTTTTAACAGAGCCTCTCCTGCGCTGTGCTACGCATCTGCCGTATTATCAATCTCTGTTCTTCATAACCAGTGGCAGTGTTGGGGGCTGTCTGCAAGATGAGCACACAGGCTCAATGGAATAAAGCTGTGAATTTGTATGTGGCTGAGTGGGTGTGTTTGGCTACATTCACACAGACCTTCATGCTCAGTTCTGAATCGCTGCTTATATCTGACGTTCTTGGACTGCTGTCCCAGTCT
>NC_045736.1:28520195-28521506 GCF_008692095.1 Etheostoma spectabile
ACATCTGATACCAATACGACAGCGATGTGAAAAGATGGCAAACAAAAGATGTTATGTATGTATATGTGCTCTTTTGCTTGTTTGCACATTTTACCTTCAACCTTTGACTTAACTGAGACATCTCCACAGATATTAATAAAGGCTTTGATATTGCTGCACCTGCGTATATGACAATTTCCTCAGGAGAATAATGTCAACTTTACTTCATCACCCCATAGATTCTGATGCAAGTGACTGCATGACCCAGAAACTGATTTTTTATTTTTTTTTTAAATCGGAACTGGTCATTATTTTCTGGGTTCATTTTTCTATATAAATTAATCCGAGGATTTGCTGGTGAATTTGTTTTGATTATTCTGAAAATGTGTGAAAATGAGATTAAAAAAAATAATAATAGTCAATACCAATAATAAAAAACCTGGTTGTTAAATATTTTAAAATACTAGTGTGTTTGCAAGGCATATTTTTCTCTTCACTTAATCTTATTAGAAGATTGTATAAGCTGTGATAACACCGGAAACACAACGTTTGGATCTAAACTTCAGAAAGAAAATCTTAAAAACCGATACGCACCTTCTGTGCAAACTAAAAAGTCCCACACCCAGTAGGAGTCATTTGATCAGTGTCATAGGTCAGAGAAAACAATTGTAAATGCATTGTTTATTGAACAGAGGTGGGCAGGTGTGTGAATTGTGCACATTTCAATAACAGAACACGACTGTGCTTGGGTTTACGCCTGAAGAAGTTAAAGCACAGAAATGTAGGGCATAGCTTTTGACCCTTTGACAAGTGGAATTGGTGCACTTCACACCAGCTGTGCTTTTGTCTCGCTTTGCCAGACCTTCCTCCACAGCACTGCGAAGGAGGGTCTGGCGAGTCCACACAGCGTTCTGGGATGGAAGAAAAACGTGTGCAGGTTTTGTTGGCATATCTTTAAACAGCAAGGTACTTGTTTTAGTGGAACGTGTGCGTTCAAAAGTTGTTTTACTCGTGCAACAGAAAACTCAGATTGGACAGATGGTCTAGCTAGCTGTCTGGATTTACCCTGCAGAGATCTGAGGAGAAGTTAGCCATAGTCCTCATAAATCCGCTAGAGGTTAACAATCCAAAAAAAGTGGAAGGTATCGGACATCCGGCCTAAAAGAGTGAAATCTTGGAAGTGGAACGTCGTGGATATAGACTTGCTGCTCTTTGACACAGTTATTGAGCAAATGTGAGCGAGATCCTCCCCTATCCTTTGAAGTGTCCAAATTACGGTAGAGAAAAAAAGCCCTCCTAGGCCTGGTTTGATTCAAACCCTTTTGGGTCTTT
>NC_045736.1:28521516-28525290 GCF_008692095.1 Etheostoma spectabile
ATAAAGTATCCAGAGCATAGAAGACTCAGGAAATACTGAGCACTGTGGTTGAGACATTGGATTGCTTTCCTACTCTTGTCACAGCATCCTTCTGTGCCCCGGGCCTCCTGTCGCCACGCACTGTGGTGCCGGCAGTTAGTGCGACAGCTGGTCTCCATGCTTGCCTCCATTCTCTGTCCCAAAACACCCAGCTACTACGATCTCTCATCAAGTCCTGTGAGCCAATCCAGGCTTTCATTTCTTGACAGCTACAGTTGCTAGTTTAAATCATTCATATAGCTTTCTGCTGCTCTTGGAAAGCACTAAGATGTCTTTTTCCATTTTTTTTTTTTGCATCAGTCGCAGAGTTCGTGGATTGGACCTCACCTGGTTCATTAGCTAGACAGTGGGGGTATTTTCAGAGTGGTACTGCTTCCATCAGCTGTAATGCAGATATGACACATCACTCATAAGCCTGATCAAGCCTTGGCCATGGCAGTAGGCTGAGAGGCTTAGGGAGATTGCCTACTGCAGAGTCACGGGGCTTTGGTAGTTTCCACTTGGTTAAGCCCAACTCAATGCACTCAGCTCTTGCTTTAATTCAAAAACTGCAATGGGAAAACATGTAATGAGAAAGTCAAATTCATAGATATTTAAAAATTGACTTTGCTGAACATCTAGGAATCCGAAGGAGTTTGATTAGTGGAACCTAATCATAGTTTAATTAGTGGATTTAGAGTAGATACAGCTTCCACAGAGGATCTTATGGAACAGCGGATCAAGAAGGCGCTAAGAGACAGTGATTGAGATGTAATTTACGTTAACATCTCATCCTGCTGCAGCTCTCCATTTCCTCTTTGTCTGATTTGATCTACTTTCCATTCTCAGATTTTTATAAACCATCGCACACTCTTCCGTGATTGCAAGCTGCTACACTAATAGAGTACATTGTATCTCAAGCTGCTGCTGAAAGCCAAAGAAAGCAATCAGCCTTATACTTATCTTGTCAGGGTTTTTCCGCTACATCGTCACCTCATGTTTGTTATATTCAAGGTATCCTGGAAGGCCTTTATGCATCATTGTCGGATGCTGTCTCGCCATCTCTATTGAGTCTGTTTTCATCTTGTCTTTTCCATCTGCTGATGTTTTCCTGAGAAGATAAAATGAGCTATGAATATTTCAACCCCTTCTCACACCAAACTCATAAAATACGGACGTTTGGGCAGTGGCCCAATGTGTGATGCGACGAAAAAGGCACCCTTTGGGGTGTGTAGAGAACGTTGAGAGAGCAGCATGTAGATGGCGTTTGTGTCCCGCGTGTGTTCTTAACCGTCCCGCTATTGCTGAGTGTCAGGAAAGCCGTTTTGTTCATTAACCGGCCCGTTATTACCGTGTGTCAAGGAACCGTAAGCCCACCCACAACCTTTTCCTAAACCCAACCGTCCCATTGCCGCGAGTCACAGAACCGTAAGCCCACCCATGATATTTCCTGTAACCCTACTGTTGGAACCGTAAGCCCACCCAAAAGCTTTTCCTTGACCTAACAGCGTCAAAAGGGACGTGAATAGTCCCGTCCAAGCACATGTTGTATGACGCTAGAGGTTTCCTTTGTTCCTTTCTCCTTTGTCCTTGTCTCCAACGACAAAGGCACCTGACCAGGTGTCTGTATTTTACGAGATGGGAGTGAGAACATGTTGAGTATTTTTACTTTGTGTACATGTTTCATCAAACACAATAATTTTATGTATGCAATGGGTATTTGTTCACGTATTTTAGATTCAATAAAAATTATGTTCATTACAGCTTTGGTCTAAAAACAACACTATGTAAATTTTTGTTTCCAAAACCGTTTCAGTGGTTCATCGATTCGTATCAGGGTGAAAAGCACTTCTGCATTCGCTTTGCGGCTCTGTACCGGCTATAACCGCGCTATGCAAGTTTGCCAGATCGGTAGGATCGGATTTTTAGTTCCAATGAGACATAATGGGACAATTCCGCTTCCAACCTGTAGGAGGACTGAACTGGGAAAAGCAACATAGTGTTGCTTTAATATTTAGGTTTTTAGCTAGGAAAAACAGAAAGTAAGCCCACATTAAATGTTGGAAATAATTTCTAAAGGGAGGCCACTACTCAGTGACAGACCCGTTTGGCATTAGCACAAAAAGGCCAGAAACGGCAAAGAGGGGCACCGGGGAAATCTACAGCAATTGGTTAATTAAGGGTTTCTTTTGACCTAGCCAAGATGGTTAAAGTGTGTTTTGATAAGTTAAAAAGACAATTTGGCTAGTCTTAGTTAGGTTAAAGAGAGAAACTTGAATTTAGAGAATGTGTGGTTGTATTTTGCAAATGCACACCTGCACAGGTATATTGCCAATTGCTGGTTGTTAATTTAACGGTGGCCAGTGGTAAACACTTACTATATATATATATATATATATATATATATATATATATATACACTACAGTTGGGATGAAACGCAGATGCAAAAGGAGTTTTCTTTCCACTACTGGCCACAAGGGGCAGCAATGAGCTGATTCTACGCACAGCTTTTGGGCAAATCTGGACAAGCCATCAAAGGTAACATATAGGATTTTTCAAACAGGATGAGAACTAAATTGGATTACAAGTACGTCCCAAATAGGGCTGGTTGAATACTATGATATGTTTGAACCTGATTGTCTGACTTCTCGTGATCCTTGCCCTGCTTGTTGTTAGGAATGTTGCCGTTTTCTTTATTAGATGATCATCATAAACTCAAAGGGCAACATAGGGGAAAAGGAGAGGAAAAGGACCTGTGATAAAGGTCCTTGCCTGGAATAATGCCCAGGATTTTGCAGTTACATGGTTATTACAAGTTTGTACTTGTACTACAGACCAATGAGCCATCCCCCTTTGTGTGACATTTTAACTTGTGTTAATGTTATTATGGATAGGCAGGGACAGCAGAAGGCAGCAACAACAAACTCTGCTTCAAGTGTTTTAAAGGCATTTTCTCCGGAAAAATCAAGTACTTTATATTTGCTCCATGTGTCTGCCTCGCTTCCACCCACAACGTGACATAGTTAATCTATGTCAAGGCGTGAATAGATTTTTATTTCTATTTTCTAAATTGTGATTGCACACATGTCACCCATAGCCAGTGAGGTGCAACAGTGCACCACTGTCACTTAGTTAACAATGTTATTGATTTGTAAACCACCCTCCAAGTACCAAGTATGGTCGCTCTACAAAAAACACACTTATTGCTATTTATTTCTGAATTTAATGTCCTTGTGTCCTTATAAGATCCAACATACTACTTTCAACTTTGCACATTAAAGATGGATACTTAAAAAAATAATACTCACTGCTATTCCCTTCTCAAACAACAGACCACCTATGTATGCTCTAGGAATTGGAAAACACAGTCAGAAAATGAATCTCCCAGTGATAGAAGAGCACCCGTGTTTCCAGTTCTCTCTGCTGAATTTGAGCCAGCCCCAAAACAATGTCCCACATATACAGAGCAACAATCAGTTATCTGTGCACTTCTAACAAGACATCATAAATCTCAACCCTCTAGCTGCTTCACAAGACAACACCCCAATAGAGTGGCATCCTCCCTGGCGCTCCCTCTTCTCCTCACATTAATCTATCCGTGTGCACCCTGGGTCATCCATTAACCGTCCCAGTTTCTGTCTCCCCCATTTACTGAAAAACCCTGCTAGCAGGCCTCTCAGACAGTCAACATCAAGCTCTCAAAAACACAGGCACGTAGTTTAAGGGTTCATCAGTTGTGGAACCACTAAAGATGT
>NC_045736.1:28525300-28532024 GCF_008692095.1 Etheostoma spectabile
TGTATAATAGAGGATGGGAATGAACCTTCAGGTGATTAATCCATAGGCACCCTGCTTCTTCCAGATGGCATTTCACCCGGGGATGTGCATTAACGTCTATGGACCTTACTGCCACTGATCTATCACTGCCTCCTCTGCTACAGTGCTCGTCCATCGAGATCCATTCACCCCTTGCCTCCCGTGATGCTACTCCCGCCCACTCCACCCATACAAGATTCATGCTTGTGCACCTATGAAGGAGGTATTGACATTTAAAGCTAGCAGAAGGATTAGCAGGAGCAGACAGCTGCTACTTACGATAGCCACTTTTATCCATAAAAACTAGACATGCATTACAGACCTCCAATATTCAGTGTTTGGACTGAAATCTACACCTTTGAGAAATGCTGGCCATAGAACCTTGCTGTCGATCATACTCCACATATTGCACATTTTCCTTGATACCTGTGAAAAATGATATCTAAATAAAGCAATGGTACTTCCTGGTGGAAAGTTTAATTAAGGAATGTAGTATTCACACAGTATGTAGTACAGGACCTTATATTCAAGCTATGTGGCTACCAGTATGCAGAGTTGAATATGTCATGGGAGTGAGTCTCCAAATTGTATCTGATCATCTGCACTTTACATGTTCTGAAGAAATTGCTTTCCATCGAGCCGAAATTAAAGACAGCTCATAGGGTGCATGCTTTATATTATATACAATATATTTTATGTTTTATATTTATATGGTGTTGGCAGTAGTGGATGATTGACCCAATAAATCACCGTGCGCACAAAGTAAAGCAGCAAGAGCTCCCCATAATTTGTTTTGGTGACAAAGTAAGATTTTTGTTGTAAGGCCAACCATCTGAATAACCAGAGAACATGTCCAAATAGCAACCCTGTCTCCTACAAATAACACATATCTACCACATTTTGCAACAGAAAAAGTTTTGAGAGAAACGCCACCCAAATTCCTGCTGCTGCCCCCCGCGACCCGATACCGAATAAGCGGATGAAGATGGATGGACGGATGGCCACCCAAATTAAATGTGATCAACATAATAAGGGAACATTGTTAAGAAAGTATCTGCATATAGTTGCCAAATGTTTGTACTGAACATATCAGAAAAAAAGTAACTAACAATGTTTTTGTTTTGTGTGCAATATCAGCTTGTAGTAAATAAAGCATGGTCACTGTCTTGCTTGTGTGTGGTTACGTTTGGGAAAACTAAATAACCAGTTGGTTAAAGTTAAGATCCTCAGGTTTTATCGTATAAAAACAAATTGTTTATACTGTTAATGGCAGGCATTTATGTTACAGTTTTTTAGCTATTGTATGTATTTACTTTCTTGGTACCTAGTTTGCATTGTTGGTGGCAGAGTCTGCTGTGTTGGCACTTTATTCAAATAGCGTGCACATGTACAAGGGGAATTAGAGGAAATTGTGTACATGCATGTACTGGAAGAAGCCTGTCCATACGCAAATGGTATGTAATTTGTGCTCACGCGTCGATTTCTTCCAAATTACTTAAGTCAAGTAATGATGGATTGTTGAAAGTATTTGTATACCCAAGGCAATTTCTAAGAAGGCATTACATTTTTTTTTATCATGGTTGATGATAAACTAGGGAAATACACAATTTGCTGTTTAGAGCTAGTTTTATTCTTTCTTTTAGCTACACTTTTAGAAATTGGTTGTGTTCATCTGTATCTTTTAACCAGATAAGGGATCTCAGTCATCGGACGATTGCTAAGCTAGTGCTACATCCCTGGCTAGATCCACACCTACTGATGAGTCCCCACTGCCCCGCAAAATAACATTGTTGTTCAGGAATGCCAATAAAGAAACAGCTGACCTAAGGGAAGATGTTCATCGGACGTCTGAGGAATTAAAGACTAAAGATGCCCTTCTAACCGCCGGCTTAGATGTGGCCCATGATCAGTTGCTGCAGATTTCAACGCTCTCGGCGGCTCTCCAGGATACACATTTAAAACCCTCAATTTATACTATTGATATTGTAAAACGTCATCTTTTTAAAGAGGTGTGACACACTATTGGACCAAACATCCAAGCAATTATTAACAGTAGTCTTACTTCTGGTCAAGTGCCACTTTGTTTTAAAGAGGCAGTGGTGAAGCCCCTCATTAAAAAAAAAGCCAAATGTGGACACTTTAGTTCTTGCAAACTATTGTCTGATCTCTTAACTTCCTTTTATGTCCAAGATTTGAGAGATTTAGAGAAGGCAGTTCTCGTGCAGCTACAATCCTTTTTAGATCTGCATGGTATCCTTGAGGTGTTTCAGTCGGGCTTTAAAGCATTTCACAGCACAGAGTTTTTTTAATGATCTTTTAATCTCAACAGATTCTGGAGATCCTGAAATACTTTTGCTTTTAGACCTTGCAGCAGCATTCAACACTGTTGACCAGTGTTCTTGTTTCTCGTCTCAAGCACAGTGTGGGGATTAAAGGCACTGCACTAGAGTGGTTTAGATTATTTCTGTCAGAGAGAGTGTTCAAAGTTAGTTTTGGTGGCTCTATTTCACTCCCAGCACCAATGACATGTGGAGTTCCTCAGGGTTCTATTTTAGGACCAATTCTCTTCTCCCTGTTTTTGCTTCCCCTTGGTTCCATCTAATTAAAGCATCACATCAGCTTCCATTTCTATGCAGACAACTCACAGATCTACTTGCCTGTAAAAGGTAAAGGTGAATATTCCCTATAAAGACTGTTTGATTGTTTTTATGACATAAAAGCCTGGATGGGTTTAAGCTTTTTACATTTTATGAAAGTAAAACTGAAGTCATGATATTTTTGACCCAGCAGTGCTCTTGGCACCTCCCAACTGGACCTGAGTACCCTGACACCCTATGTCAAGTCCATGGTGATTAACCTTGGACCTGGACGAGATCCCAGGGTTCTGGTGCTGAAATAACTCACTGTAAATGTACTGTACTCGTGGCCTTAAAACCCACCTTTGATGTGAGAGATGATTTTTTTTCCCCAGAATACTTGGGGCCGCAAAACAACCTTTTATCGTTTTAATAAAAAAGTCAGGCAATAATTGGCCTTTTTTCCATCAGTCTGTGAGCAACCGTGATCAGATTTTATGCTGCACATGGCATGTGTCTGTTAACAGTGAAAGTAGTTGGCTACCTTGCTGAGAAGTTGTAGGTGTGCAGCCTGTCGCCTGCAGCTTTTCATCTAACAGTTCACTGTGGCAGCTCCTTCTTGTTCCAATACTCCCTGCAATATTTCAAACTGATCCGCTGTCAAAAAATGACAAAAATTACTGTTGTCTTGTTTTGGAGACATGTTTTTGATGAACGATTGCGGTCAAGGCAACTGACAAACACATTACATTTCATGTGACTACTTAATAATAAAATTCAACTCGTGCTTTGCCAGTTAAACGCTTTTAATGTGAAGCTGCAGCAGAAGGAAATGTTTGCATTAGCAGTAATTTAATACAGCATTTTATTCAGTACAACAATGAGTGTATGAAAACTTGGAGGTTATTGTGAACTCACCATGATTTGTAATGATCACAAGTCAACTGTCATAATAAAAACTTACCCATGAATGACTAAATCAAATTAAAATAAATCATATTGAAATAAATAAAACATTGTAAACAAAAAATAACCAAACAAAATGTAGTTGGTGTGAGCGAAAGACAGAAACTCAACTAAAAGATGTGTACTGTTAAAAAGACCAATTGAGCCAGAACGTTTTGCTGAAAATTGTTTACGCAATAAAAAAAAATTGCTGTGTTCAGAAGATTGTGTCGTCTGCTTACTTTCCTGCTTAGAAGCTTGAGTGAACAATTAGCTCTATTGAAGTGTCAATTATGTTTTTTTAATCCTCTGTGGCCTCCTTGGCAACTGCGTGGAGAAGGGGTGGGGGCATGATCACGGAGGGCTTGTATCATGTGGACGCGCCAACAGTTTTGTCGACATTATTTAAAATTAATTATGGGGGAGACAGAAACTACGCACTATAGCTTTAATGCTGCTTATGGTTTCAACTCTCAACTAATTATTTGAAAATAATAGCAACACAAGGTACCTCCACCCAGGATTTACTGGAAGTAAACCAGTGAACACAATCCAGACAACAATTATGTTTCATAACAAAAACATTTGGAAATAGAATAGAATAGGACTGTTGCAACTAGTCACAGTCCTGGTTTTCTAAACACAAGCAAGCAAACATTACACAGGAATGATTTATATTTTTTCTTAGGTTACTATTATACTAATAATGCACGTAAGGGAGCCAGTATTCGTAATTAGGTTAAAATGTATTTTGTGGCTAGCCAGAATCCTTTGTTGAGTCAGAGGGTGAATACAACAGTCATTTGTTGATGTTTTTGTGTGGCTTGGGAGAAAGGCAGGTGTGATAAAGAGGCTGATTTCTAACATCAGGGGAGAGAAAAACAGCACATCTGTTGTGGGTCACAGTGTTGTCAAGCAGACAGACCATATGGGCTGCTTCCGCTCAGCGCCAACCATATCTCAGCACCACTAATCTGACAGGAATGACACCTCCGGATAGGCTTTGAGCTATGTTTTAATGAACATTGTATGTTATTAAACTCATTATGTCTAGACTTTCCTTTCCACTAAGTCTCCTAAAGCTTCCATCATGTGTCTCATTCGCATTGCATGCTTATGAGTGGCCGTGCACTTGCTCTTGTGTCTTTAACCTTAAGATTACAACACGCACAACATGTTATGTTCTCACAGTCTGTGTTGCATTGGCTTCTTGCAGATTGTAAAATGTTAGAGCACAGCCTCGCCTGGTTTTCTTGCACCTCTAGGCACCAAATGCAAATGTTGATATTTCGTAAACATACCAACTCACCCAAATGCTGAATAGAAGCGATGCTAAGCGCATTGGTATTCATGAGGAGCTGCTTATGTTATATTTAGTAAACATGTCATGTCAACCCTGACTGCTTTATTATTGCATAAAACATTTGATCAGTGTCATTACCCCCTTGAGATGTATCTATACATTAGAGAATCTAAGGGAGAAATAATTCCCCCTGTGGATTGGTCGATTTTGGCTCCATTTGCTGGCACGTATGGATTTTCAAGTGGAACCGTGTTGTAATTATCTTTGCAAATTAAAAGACATTAGCAGGCGTCTTGGTAGTTGTGCAGGGTTATGTAACTTCATTAGCCCAAAAGAGGGAATCAGCACTACCAAAGATGTAATTTGTGGTGATGGATGTTTCAGGAATCATTTCAGTCTGACACACCTCTAGTTGGACGTGTGCTGCCTCGCATATCAGAATTCTGTCTATGAAGAGAAGAGAGAGATATGACATGACACAAGACAGGAAAGCAAACTGGGAAAATAAGGAATAAAGAAGGAATTCATGGTACAGCTGAATGGGTTCTCTGTCAGTCGATTCTGTTGATTTACTCGGTTATATAAAGTCTGGGCATTCTAGCCATAAAATGAAGCTCTTACCCTGATTGTTTACATAAATCTGGATCAGTTTTGTACATTTTACACTGGGTGAAAATTAAACCCAGCCACATCAACTAACTCAAGTTCAAACCGCATTGCTTACTTTGAAAAAAAACAAAAAACACTTAGGTTGCCATCACTTTCTATTTCTGAAGTTCCATATTAATTAATGCGTTGATTTGAAAGATAACACCAGTTTCATCATATTTCACACATCAAACAGGGCTGTGTTTGGGTATAACTGAAAGAAAACTGAGGATATTTGTTCCACCATGTAGACTTTTTTATTTTCTTTCTGGTTTAATGTTCTTAAGGAAATATCATTTTTTCAGACTCATTTTTTACATGACTGAACTGGTGTTACTTCAATAATTTACTTAGTCAAAGAAGTCTAAATGAGTTTCAATAATAAGGACCGTAATAGAATTTTGTGTTGTTCTAAATTTGTGTTGCAGTTTGCCTCTTTCTTCGGCACACCTGAGTAGGAATAGCAGCTTCTGGCTTTTCAAGCAGCTCTTCGGTGCTGCTGGGACTGTGAGCTCTGATCGCTTCCTCTCAGACCTGCAGTTGGGTAATCAAAAAGAATCCTTGAAATTCCTGAACAGACCTCACAAAGGCTCCTGGTACAGAGCTTTAAGGCATAAAAATACAAATCCTTCACCTTGCTTTCTTCTTAGCCATAAAAGATTCAGAACAAATTACACTTGAGTATCAAAACAAAATACTTTTGTTTTATACTATATACAGCATTATCAAAAATAGACAATATAGAGGGTAATTTGCCAGGAGCCATTTGTTTGTACTGACATTCCTACCTAGAGACTACTCCAAAGAAAAAGCCCTTTTGGTAGCATGTTATAGCATATTTTCTCTAGCATGTTTTGTATTGTGTGATTTATTCATTATCTGATTTTATTTCTTCTATCTAGAAGTGGAGAGGATTAAGATGGTCGTTGCCTTCGGCTCTATAAGTAGGAAAGTGCTTGGAAGTTAAAAGGCAGACAAATGCGAGGTAGCCCAGCAGAAAATCTTCTATTCTAAGCTTTGAGTTGTTCAGGCTTCAAGTGGCGCGTTTGTTAGTTGGGCTTTTGTTGATATTGAAAGCCTGTGTGAGCTTTGCTGACTGCCCATTTGATATAGCTGATACAGGTCAGAAACAATTCCAGTGCACTGTGTCACTGGGCGCTGAGCATGAAGATATTGATCAGCAGCCAAGATGAAGGTGCTTTAAACCTGGACAGTCATTACTGATGCTGGATTT
>NC_045736.1:28532034-28555401 GCF_008692095.1 Etheostoma spectabile
TTTAAATGTGATTCATAACCAGTTATGAGCCCAAAAGCTCTCTAATTACCTTGACAATTTGAATCTTGGGACATTTAGATCTACCTTCACCTTCCTTTAAAGTCCTGACTTACAACAAAACAATCATTTGCATTTATGATCACAATTCAGTATAAATCAGAAGGAATTACATGCAGTAACATCCAGACACAGCAATGTAAAGGTCTGAAACAGGTTTCAGATTATGCAAATGCATTATCTACCCCTATACTTAATTTTTTTCAGTTCTGCTTATTGTCTATCCCAGGCATCTGTGGCATCAATTATCTCAGATAAGTCAGTGGTTCCCAACCTTTTTGGTGATCTGAAGTAAGACATTTTTTTTAAATTTATTTCTCTGCAGTGAGTGCACCCCCTATGTCAGTGTTTGCCATGCTTTTTTGGTTCTTTGGAATTATTCTTTGTTTTTTTTGGAAAATGGTGTTAGCTTACTTTAGTTTCATTGTTAGGCTGTGTGGGCGGGCACAGAAATAGTTTAGGCAGTTAACCAACCAGCTGGAGAGGCCGACAATGTTAGCCGTTGCTTAGTCAAATCTGTGATTTATTCCAGCATTCTCTATGGTACACCTATACTCCATGTTACTCAGTGGTGTAATTCAAATTATGATGCAACATTTTTCAAATGAAAAGCAGCATGTGTGATGGTGATTTAATCCAGCCCACTGGCAGGTGTGAGAGATGAGATTCATTCAGTAGATTGTTTCCAAAAGGATGATGAATGCAAGCATGCTATACATCACACGCTGGTGACTTAACATTTTAAAAGACTGATTCTCATTAAAAAGAGTGGGTTAATTGAAGAGGCCTTTTTTTTGTTTCCCACGGCACAACTTTTTGTAAATACACCTTGTTAAACCTGAACTACAACACGGAGAGCGAACTCACAGAGAAATCAACGAAATCAGAGCAGAAGTCGCCTCGACGAGGGAGCAGGGCTGTGCAGAGACCTCTGAAGGGGCAGGTGCACAAAGTTAATAAGGGGCTTATGGTACCGATTAGGGCTGTGTATAGTCGATGATACAGATGTTACTGTTTAATATATTATGATGTATCACAAAACTGTAAACAATGAGATAAAGGAAAAACATGTCATGGTATGAAGAACACAACACAATGTGGATAAAAAGAGTTCAAGTTTTATTTTTTTAAACAACCATAACAGTGAGATCTACAATCTGTGGGATTCCTAAATTATAGAGGAGAGAGAGTCAAAGCTCGCTGACACTGCCAAGAAGTGGCTCACTCTGACTTACCTGATGTAATGTTCAGGTTAGTGGTTACAGCAGAGGCAGAGACAGATGCTTCCTGGAGACACGGCTGCTGCACACAAAGAGCTGCAACTAAACAAAATGAGGCAAAAGATTCAGAAAATAAACTGTAGAGGGGATGTTAGCAGGGGAGAGATAGGGATGAATAGTGATGGCTGTGGTAAGAGTTAGAGAAAAAGATCTATGTAGTTCAGCGCAATAAACTTTAACAGTTTTAAGTGATTAAAGATGATGTCCTTAGTGGCCTGGCTAAAGCCCAATCATATGCTGAATCACATGCTACTTGAAAATATAGACATAGAAAAGATCTGGAGGAGATTGTATTAATAGAGTGTTACATGTTAAAATGACAAGATGCTAAACGTGATGACCCAGCAAGGAAGGGACTCAATGTGACTAACCTGATGTAGTGCAGTCACATTGTAGCGTAGCCCCCCCCCCCCCCCCCCCCCCCCCCCCCCCCACACACACACACACAAACCTGTTAACCTACAGAAAACTGCTGCTGTCATCTCTTGTGTACAGTATCAGAGAATGAACACGGTGACTATCACACTATGTCTCCAATGCGCGCCCTGACAAAACGCGTAAATGTGGCCGCGGCAGCTTGTGCACTTACCGCAAAATGTCACAACTTCAAAGTTAGCTGCCCCTGCCACAAATTTAGCTTGCCTCCTGGCTGTTTGAAGGAGACTCGTTAACCATGCGCGTCAGTTTGGTTTGAAATGTGCTGGGGACAGAAGTGCTGGGTACAATCAATGACGCGTTCTTTTTACAGGTCATGTTTTGAAAGACGCTGTGCCGTAGCTTACTAATGTAAATGAATAAAAACATGGTTTAATGTACCTGAATGATGATCAATGATTACCAAATTTATCTCTCATGTTGCTCCTCATATCCAGTGCCTGTATTGTGGATTTGTTGGCATTTGTTGTTCGAGAATTATATGTGTTACTTATGAACTTCATTTGTTTAATCTAAATTAACCTTGAGGTTTTCAAAAAAAAGTGGTGGGTACAAAGTGACTCATGAAATCTGATGGGTACGCGTACCCACCGTATTCACCGCCCCCACCAAAATCAACGCCCATGTCGTTAACTAGCAGCTGTGGCTAGAGGTTGCTGTAACAAACCAAATGTGCATGTGCATGCAGGCATTCTGCCCACTTACAACAGTGCGCCTGGCAGAAAGCGGACATGCGTCACGCGATAACCCTGGTCATCATGTGAAAAGGTTTATCTAGCTAATTATTATTGTTAAATATTGTTCTCAAACAAACCACTAAAGCGGCCATTGTCAAAGAAAAAATATGGAAAAAAAGGACACTTTGGCCTTGAGGGCAAAAGGGGCAGGCGCTATAACACCCATACTGCAAAACCATTAGTATCCTTTTCCTTGATTTATTGGAATAATTTAAGGGTGCCTGAAGTAGAGAATATAGCCAGTAAGTCAAAAGTAAAAAGCAAAGAAAATATAAGAGAAATCTTGTGTGGGTATGTGAAATAAGCTTTTCTTGTGACCCCTTGAGGGGGTCCTGGCCTCCAGGTTCAGAACCACTGGTCCAAGTCATGAGAAAGCATTCTTTCATTTATTTTTCCCTTTCCCAGCATGCACTGAACAATAATAATAACAACCATAATCATACTTGGTTGATGGTAAAATAATAATCCTACTTGGTTGACAGTGCCAGCTCTTCTGCTACCCTAACACAATTTTAGCTTATTGTCGTCATACAAAGATAGGCTATGAATATTGTTGATGGAAAAAAAAGGAAAGCTGGAGCAATAAAAAGACAGAGACAGAGCTGCAGAAGGTGAAGGGTCTCTTTAGATGGTCAAAGAGGGGAGGAAGTGTGCGGCAGTAAGAGAGCAAAATGCTTCATGGCCTCAGGGGGGTGCGCTGCTGATGAAAGGTCCCTGTGAGGAGTGTTGACAGCCTATTTGCTTCAGTTAGCAGCTCTCCAGACGTCCCCTCAAAGCAGGTGGGCACTGTAAAACCAGGACAAGGGGCGTGTTACACTTGCAAACAAATATCTTCTAATGAAGGCAAATTAACATATTTAATGAGATTGAAGTGGTCTCATCTTCACCTCTGCGTAATGTCCGTTCTTCACCAATTATTGGCAGAAACACAGCAGGAGAGAAACAGAGAGACAGTAGCTATGTTTCCATCCCCACGTTTTTATCCGAATTAAGTTATATTGAATGAAAAATGCCTTAAGGAAACAACAAAATTTGATGGAATTCCATGAATATCGACTCAAAGAAAATACGATCTGTCTCATCGGATTTGATCTTGATTGAAATACGGCTGTCTTGCAGCGGTGCAGGAGGTAAAAACAAAAGGCAAGTTGCATCTGCATCATCATAGCAGTGTGTTGATAGCACTGTTGTTTTCTTATTATAGCTTGATATGTCGCTATAAACTTAGGCATAAGCACTATTACAACTTGTGCAATATTGATCATTTGTTGTTAGATGGTGCGATCCAATTTGCCTAGAAAAACTTTGTTCGCAATAGTTTGCTTGAATGTTGTGCGATTCAGTGTGGTAATAAATGGAAACACCTTAAAATGTCTCGAATCAATTTGATATACCAATGTGATTGCAAAACAGCATGTGGCATCATTACGCAAAGGTTTTTTTCCACTTTAAAGATGATGGATGGAAACACACTTTCACCAGCTTTATTCGCATACGTTTTTTTGCCGAACTTCAAATAATTCGATGGAGAAGTGGATGGAAACTTAGCTAATAAGAGGGTGAGTAAATCTCTCCAGTACAAGAAAGCTAGCATTTGGTCCCTGTTTTTACCAATGATCCTTAGTGGTGGCGACGCTTCATTAAAAGCCATGTTTATGTTTATTCCCAAGTGCAGAGCTCTGAGTATGTATCCAAGCTTTGACATAAGCTATCACTGTTTGAAGAATTTAGAATGTGGGTCACATACTGGGGCAGTAACCTTGGAATTTGGGGAGAAAATAAAGGCTTCTTTGATGCCGAACTTCACAACATGACCACTGCATAAGCAGAGGTTTCATATCCATCCATAATGCATGAAAATAGAAAAAAATGGAAATAGAAAAAATATTTCTGAAAGAGGTTTTTTAAATGTGTCAAAATTAATGTCTCTCGCTGTATAAAACACACATTATATGCTTGGTTAAATCTTTATAACTGTATAAAAGTTTAGCGGCTCAGCTAACCGATAAGAAATAATGCATCATGTTTGGATGGAACGCAAAAGCATTTTGTCCTCCCAAGGCTGCCCTGCCTCGGGAGTAGTGTGCACAGTGATATAGCAACTACAGTTCCTTTAAGGCCTCTGTCTATGTTTATAAGAAGAGCCTTCCATTTTTAGCAGTTTACCACTGAGCTAGGCTGCATGCTAGTCAGTGCTGGATGTCAGAAAATACCACAGCTAGAATATGGGATCTGCCACCACACTTTCACCATTTTCCTCCCCACCTTCCTGCTGAAAAAATGTTTTTAACAAGCAATGTAGTAAAGAAAGTAGAAAAAGAAGAATTTGTTTATATTTTATTTAGAATTTAAAAAAACTGGAACCCAGCAGTAATTTCTCCCCCTGTGAGCTAGGTGAGACCTTGTAAAATCTTTACATTTGTTATCGTTGGGGCACTTATAAAAAAAACTTGAGCTATACCAGGTCCTTGGAAGTTAGTCAGAGGTGGGTAGAGTAACCAAAAATTTTACTCAAGTAAAAGTACTGTTACTTCAGAATAATATGACTCAAGTAAAAGTAAAAGTAGTCATCCAAATAATTACTTGAGTGAGAGTAAAAAAGTGCTTGATGAAAAAACTACTCAAGTAGTGAGTAACTGTTTTATTTCCAAGCATCAATCAGACATACAAAATAATCATCTTTAGGCAAATTATGGTTCATCCAATCAATAAAATGAATTATAATCTATTTTTTATTTACAAAATAGCTTAAGTGAGAGACTTGTCATCAAATCAAATTTGGATGGATACTGCATGTGCAAAAACATAGCCTACTGTATGTAACCTAAAAGACAAACATCCACCTATCTACAGTAAAAACTAAAATCCTCCCCTTTCCCCATACACACAGGAGACAGCAGAGTTTTTCCCGCCCACTTCCTGCTTCTAATTGGCTCTGACCCAGATGGCAACAAGTACTAGCCAATCAGAGGCAGAGCAGGGCAATCTGTTTTTTTCTGGTTAGGAAAACGTCAGTGAGTGACGTTTAAATGAAAGTACGTGCGACAAAAAAAATGCGAGTAAAAGAATGGATTCAACATGTTGTGGGAAATGACTCAAAAGCACTGTGCAGAGTTTGTAAGTGTACATGGTGTACATGGGACCTCGGACAACATGCTAGCACAGAAACACATTTTTAAAAAAGCAGTCTATATTTGATATCCCATCAGTTTTATAATGTTAAATAATGTTAAAGGTGGTTTAACTCCCTCCTGTGGTCATTGTCCTGTGGTCATTGTCCTGAAGGGGGGGGGGGGGGGGGGGCAAAAAATGCGCACAGTTTACCAATCTGTCCACATGGATGTAAATTGACACGAACTGTAACCACAGTTCCGTCCTCACGGATTGTAAAACCGTGCACCCAGTTTATTTATTTTCCAACGTGTATGCAAGTAACCGTAGCAACAGTAATGTATGTCAGCAATGGGCTACATTACCAGATGTCTCCCGGTAGGGTTCCACACAGCGAGTCACCTCTCAAATTTTGGTTTGGGGTCGTGGTCGAGAAAACAGGCAAGACCGGAACAGAAGAGCCAAATAATTTCGAGTGTTTAAATGTGTATTGATGTATTGAGTGTTTTGTGTGACATATAAACAACATTCTGTGTTGTTAAAATTGTCAATGGAATTAAACAAATGTACAAGGAGCCCACCCAGCTGATGGCTAGGCTACAATGAAATCAAATGTCTGAACACGCTAGCGATTAGCTTGTCGGCTAGCTGAAAATTTTGAGTTTTTGAACTAACATATACAGCGGTCCATTTAGTGACTGACTAAGTTGGTCAGCCTAAGTTTGTTTGTCATATAAATCACAATTTGTGTTGATAAAAATACCAATGTTTTAATCACATACAACTTTTATTGATATAGCGCTGATAACCTTTTTTTGTAACTTTGCCTACAAACACCAACACGCAGACCTGACTGGTTCTCCAGGGGTCGTCATTTGAATAAAGTTAAACTTTCGTCAACTTTGTTTCTCTCCCCTCGGGGATTCGCTCTCATCTCGCCCAGTCAGGGCGAATTCTGTCTCCATTCAATCTCAGTGAGAGCAAACCGAAATTTCGTTGTGTGGAAACCCATTGTCAGACTAATGTAACAACGGGTTGAATTCCTACGAACTAATTTTGGAGGAAAAGGTTGCATTTAGAAAAGTGATCCATTTAGTTCTGGTCCCCTTTGTGTTCAAAATGGGTTATGTATACCAACCAAGAAGCCATACTGTATGGACTGACTGGTAGTGAATTCATGACAGTCTACGATCGTCGTCCTGCACATTGGCACAACAAAGCGGGAAAAGACATGCTGCACTGTATTCCTTCTTACGTGTTTATTGTGTGTATTTATACAAAACATAACTGATTATGAGCATTATTAGCTGAGACTGCAACTGGACTTCAGACGCAATCAATAATGACAAACAAGATGGCATATTGTGCAGTGATACTACAGGCGGAAAAACAACAAGCCCTCCAAATTTAAAAACAAAACACTAGAACTACACATACACAAATGTTTTCTGATGTGACACCACTATCGGTGGGGGGCAAAATGAAAATAATAAATCAATGTTCAATTGCCAGCTTTCGCAGCGACCTAAATTAACTGAAGCAAATAGGCAAATGTTACATAAGTAATTTTAACCCCCCATGCTTACTGTGTGAAAGTATTCCATAGCTTGTCTGTGATAATTGGCTGTGGTATAACTGGGAAAAAATACTATCTCGGTGGAAGGTGTCACTCTGCTTTACATCTAAGCCAAGTTTTTTTTTTTTTCATCATCACAGTCCCTGTGTTAAGATGAGAGACAAACAAACGCTATTTGGTCCCAGGGTTCCCCATCTGAAAGGATTTTTGCTTTTAGAAGTTTTATTACAGAACATGTGTGGAACTGTAAATTAGTCATGCATTCTGTCATTGCGTTAATTATGGCTGGAATTATAATAAACATTTTAGTTAAGAAAAGATTCTCTTTTTTCTGGGGACCCTCTGGAACCTCCAATCTTACTTACTGCTTTCCGATCTTATCATCCCTCAAGGCAACAAAAGATAAATCATACACATCACACAATTTGTTTGATCTGTCAACCTTTTCTCTAATCATTTGCTATAAGGAGATTCTGATTCTGTTTTACCTTGATAAGCAATTCAAATGAAATTATCAGGGGAAAAATCCCATTTCCTCCCAAATCCAAGACATATAACCCATGACAAGGGGTCGTGAGTAGATATTAGCAGTACTAGCACTAGTGGCACCAGTAGCTGTCAGTAGCTCCTCACCCGAGGCTGATTGGTTTGGTAAGCTGGTAATCCAGACACAAACACATCACTTAAAGCCTGACAAGATGAATTTTTGTGTGATCTGTGATCCGACAATTCTTGTGCGATCTCATGGTAATGTGAAACTCCAGCTGCCTTGCAAGGTAAAATGTATGCTTGAGTCAAGACCAAATTCTTCAAATTCAACCAAGATCTGATCATGGATTCATGACTTGTGGCAAGCAAATAAGCATTTTAACATGGACTTTGGTGTGATCTTTTTTCATAAAGGAACAAGACACACAGAGACAAAGATAGAACTGTGTGGTAAGCCAGCTTCAGTTTTCACAGCCGGCTCGGGCAAACACAGCCAATCAGTCTCCCCTCTGCCAGGCTTTTTTTTCTCTTTTTAACTATCTCCATTTATGGCACCAACTGGGAAGGCAATGTTTTGGACACTCTTTAAAAATGCACCACACTAAAGAATACTGAATGTCTTTCAAAATTCAAATCAGATAACTAATCTGTTGTATTAGGCTCCAGTTGGGTTTTTAAGGTTGCCCATTCCAGATCATTAACTTCTCCACCCATGTTCCTTCATTTTTTTTTATTGATGGCTCTGGTCACACTGCTGGTACGGAGATCTATCCTATTCACATATGATGAGATTATCCAAATTAGGAAACTATCTGGTGCTCAGTTCTGTGCTGTTGATAGTTATTTTTAAATCATTCAATAATACAAATGGGGAAAAAAGAAAGACAATTTAATTTGCATCATACCTTAAAAAGCATCATTTGTAGACTGTTTTCTAAGTAAAGTCTGCCCGATGCATTATGTGTTTGACATTAAAGTGGCGCTTGGGGAGCCCAAACCCAATCAATATCAGCAAGGCAGTTAGAGAGAAGCCAATTGCTTAAGTGTTCAGATTTTCTGATTGGTGTCCCAGGTGAAGCGCTGTCAGTAATGAGATATAATATGTGCAGCCCTGGGAGACTTCTATTCACATAATGCCTGGGGAGACAAGAGTTGCAATGGCATTTGAAATCTAATTGGAAAGACTTTCCAAGTGAATAAAGGGGGACATTAGACACTCTTGCCACACAATGAAGCATAACAAAACTCTGTTTAAAAAGTCCCAGCATTCCATGTTCCAGAGCTCAGTCATCACTGAAGCAAAATTAAACCGGCTGAAACAGGAGTTAGTAACCATGTGTAAAATATCCCTAGTTACAGGATTTTACTTCAGTCGCATGTGGGCCTATTGTGATCATTTACACCAGGAGTTAATTAGGGTTGGGGAGCACAATTTCTACAATTTTCAAGAATAAGTTATGATAATGTAAACCAATCAGCAGTGACCTTTGACAGCCATTCAAATATCTACTATGTACCCTGTGATTAACATGAATTGATTACCTTTTTCTTCTCTTAACAGTATGCAAGTGCTTATTATTTTATCTGCTATTTTCTTAATTTTGTCCCATTTTTAAAACAGCCTCTGTCTCGTACTTGTCTGAATTCTACACAATTCTAGAATTGAATTAAAAATCCTACTTCTGACCTACAAAGCTCTTAATAGTGAGGAAACATCCTATCTGAAAGAGCTCATAGTACTATATTGCCCCACTAGAACACTGCGATCCCAGAATGCAGGTATAAATATGGTACTTATGGAGATTCCAAAAGTACAATGGGAGCGAAAGCTTTCAGCTACCAAGCTTCTCTCTTCTGGAACCTGCTCCCAGTTTCGGTTTGGGAGGCAGACTCTCTATCCACATCTAAGAGTAGATTTAAAACTCTTTGATGAAGCTCAGTAGTTAGGGCTGGCTCAGGTTTACATTGGACCATCCCATAGTTATGCTACTATAGGTTTAGACTGCAAGGTGATGAAACACTGAGCTCCTCTCTCCTACTCTCTCTCTCTCTCCATATGTGTGTATTCATGTCCCATGAATTCATCTTCTTTACTTTGCTTCCCCTGTTGCGCTTTCTTATTCACAGATTTCCTTGGATCCTGGAAGTTTGAAGCTGTTGCCGGGGTCCTGCTTTATGCCCTGCTACGCCCTGCACCGCTACTACTATTACTACTCATAAGTCATAGTTCTATTTTTTAATGTTACTGTAATTGCCACTGTTATGTCATTCCATTATTCCCACTGCTATAACAATTATGAGCCAAATTTTTGTACATCTGTCTTCAAGTCAAGTCAGGCATATGGCCATCCACCAAGAGCCAGGGTCAGCCTTAGGTTTCTGCCTGTTAAAAGAAAGTTTTTTCATTGCCACTGTCGCACCAAATGCTTGCTGTGAATTATAGTGTTGTCTAGACCTACTCTATCTGTAAAGTGTCCTGAGATAACGTATGTTGTGATTTGAAACTATAAATAAAATTGAATTGAAAATTGAACAAGTTTCAAGAATACTATAAAGCATTTTGATAAATATGCTTATTTGCTTTCTTAGGAGTTAATAGTAGAAGATCAACACCTGTCTGTCCATTTCATATAAAACTTTGCCTAGTTTAGTAAAGAACATTTTTAATTTCTATTGTATTTATTCATTCATTGATAATGTGGGTGAATTAAAACGATAATAATAATTCAAGGGGAAAATGTTAGTAAAGAATTGTGAAGTCCCAAAAGACAAAATTGAAACACCCCAAAAACACAGGCCTAAAACCAAATATACTGCCACTGGCAGACATGCCAAACACTGCAATTCCTGTCAGTGGGTAAAAATAGACATATCCCGTGCACTGTTATTTCCGTAGCTGCAGTACAATAAACTGTGTTTTCATAATAATACATACCATCTGTTTGCTGTAATTACACTGTTGCAAATAGTATGTTGTAATAAATAGCAAAACTGACAACTTTGTAAATAATCCACTTGGTGCACCAGAAGAAACAAAATTTGTAAAATCACTTTAACGTGACTAATCATGTCACTGGTCACATTATATTCTGAATGCAAAAATGTAGATAAGTTCTGGAAGATCAGTAAGGCCATTAGATGATTTTTGTACAAGCCATGATGAAGGATTTTGACCATGTTAATACAATGTCTCTGTTATTGTGACCTATTTTTTGCTTCTTGACTGTGCAGCATGGAATGGATGATAACATTTATGATTTACAGTTCCGTGATTTACAGAACAAGAAGAACCATTTAACAGTGCATTGTAAAATAGAGATCATCACGTATTTCTCATATGTCCTTTAAGGGAAGCAATCCAAAATATCCTGAATGTTGCTTATCTTGAGATTGTATTTACTGTGTCTTCTCTCTTAAGGCACACATCACTTCCCTCTGCTTCTTCTCCTGTCTATAAACACCATGGCACATTGCACTGTGAGAGCTCACTTCCAATCAATTTATATTTATCTGTTTCTGTTGAGCTACGAGCAGACATTTCTCAGATGTTACAGCTCCAGCAGCATTTCCAAAGCCGGCCCTCTACATTTTAACTTTGTCTTTGGCTCTGTTTTTCACTCACTCCTCAGTTCACTCACTGCGTTTATATTCATAGCTATGTATACGCACAACTGTCACATACCTGATTTAAATGCATCTCAGCGGGAATAAGAGCTCAAAAACTACTGTAAGTCTCAGTCGGGCTATTTGAGAGAGAGTGACGGCTGGGTAAAATGTGCAGCTGTTCTGTGGGATGGATTGAGAGCATGTCTGGGCTCATGGTGCTTGGGGAGTCAGAGTTGCCATGCATGGTGAGACTGGAGATGGTGACACATGAGACAAGGCCATGCAAACGTTCAGGCTGCACATAAACAAAACCAAAGTTATGGTCCGGATCAAGCATTAGCCCAAAAGAACATAAATCTGTTGTCCAAAGGCCTTGACATCCAATTAACTCACAGACAAAGGACAAAGGAGCAGAGGTTTTGGACACCAAAAATATAGCATTTTTTCAGTGGGTTTTAAGGTCATTTTGTTACACAGTAACCCTGTCAGTTTTACATTTCATGTACCAGTTTTTAAAACCCCCTCCTGTAAGAGCAAATCTATTTTTTTATGTTCTTCTGTCAAAACAACATGCATTAAATAAATCTTGCATTTAAATGAACTTGAAAAGCATTGTTTCGTTAATTTTCATAGCACACACAATATTACAGGGCAGATTTATGAAGAATAAAGATCATTAAACATGAATTTTCATATCCCTAATGCTCCAATTTATATTGGGGAGACATGTTTGCATGAGCACGCATGATAATTGATAAAATCCCAGGCACAGGAAGCAGAGAAGAGTGCTCACCTCGCTTCATAAAGCATAGAACTTTATTTGGACTGAGGTCACAGCAAGATTTTGCAACCTTGAGAGAGATTTGTTTTAGAGAAGTGCACTTTGCATGAGGACGATTTGATACACTAACAGATGTGTGGCAAATGCAAATGTTTGCTTAAGTGGAAGCACACGGATCTTTAAGAGCTGGCAGGGTTTCATATCTCAAATGCATCTCTGGGTGGAATTATCACACAGAAGTCTCCACTGATCACAACATATGACATTTATAAAATAAGATTGCTTTATCTAAGTGCACTGTGAAAGCCATTATTCCCAACAAATCCACACTTTTAGATTAGATTGGTTCCTGCTCACTGCCACAGAACAGATAGCACTGTCCTTGGTTATCACATCATCTTTTTTTCCTCCATAGGCTACATCACAAATGGTTAAATGCCATCTCACATCACAGTCTACTCAAGCATTTGTTAACCTATTCGTACTATCTGCTAGCAGCTTACAGCACACTCTGCTAGCCTTGCATTTACTACACTCCTCTTACCTACCATCCCCATGAGACATGTTCAACCCCATGATCATGCCCATGCCCCATTGTTATGTCCATGGCTTACAGAAGATGCCTTTGGACAGTCAGCTGCCTCGACATCAATGGCTGAAAATGACAATGAGGCCACCATTGACTGGAAAAGAAGAAGGAGGTCTGGAAAGCATTCTTGGATTTCTATGTAATAGGATTTGACACCTCAGGTCAAACACTGAACCAAAATACAACGTCAATCTTTGGCTAATATTACAATCACAGTGCATTTTAACCTCAATACAAGATGTATAGTCTACAGCCATACAGTAGCTATCTGAGGAAAACAATGAAACACTACTTTCAGGGTATTTGGTCCAAAGCATGGGACGTATTTGACCAGATTCTGAGACTCTTACACTACAATGAAAATTCATTATTACAAATTATCTTAAAAGTAGTCTTGCTTTGCCAGGCCTTCCTCCACCGTGGCACAGTGGAGGAGGGTCTGGCGGGTCCACACAGCATTCCGGTATGGGACAAACAGTTGCTCTGGTTTAAAGGAATTTCTTTAAACGTATTGCAGATAGTCTAGCTAGCTGTCTGGATTTACCTTGCAGAGATCTGAGAAAAAAAATAAACCCAAAAATGACTCCAATGCACAATCAGATAGTAGGGAAACATGCTAAGTGGAAATACTATCTTTTCTGACAACAATGCTAAAGCCAGTATTTTCTTCTTTTAAAATCTTAGCTGCGTGATGGAATTTCTGTGTGTGTTTTAGCCTGTGTGTGGTTATCACCTGCCTAGTTTGACAGCCAGGCCAGGTTGCCAGATATAACATGTATAAAAGGCTCCATTACCTTGTATCTCATGTTATGGCTCTGTAGCAGACGTTTTTGTAAAAATTGGCTAACAATTTTGTCATAACCAAGCGACTTGCTGTCGCATAGTCGACAAATCCCCGTGTTGTCAGGAGATGCTCGCAGAAAGTTTCGACTTACAATATCTGTTTAGGTTTAATTACTTATGTCAACTAGCATTTTAGTTTAGTTATCTTTTAGTATCTCCTTGCAATTATCTACGCTCTCCGTCTCTGCTGATTGGGAATGATTGAAATTTCTCTTGGCACAGCTACCAGACGATTTACAACTTTCAGACAGGTTGCTCACGTCACAGCTACATCATCAGGCTCAGTTGGAGGCTGCGCAGTAACGCTCAGCCATCACCAAAAAAGTACTTCTAATATCCTTCACTGGTGTTCGTCCAGAGCAACGGGATCTGATGGTTCATTTCTTTAATTGTCTATGCATAGACTATCCCAAACGTGAGAAAAATGTTTGCACCACATTTCATGTCAATCCAACTCGTAGCCTACTGTAGATGTTGAGACATTTCACTGGGTAAATGAAAACTTCCTCAGAGGATCATCAAAGTAAATTAGACACATGCTCTGGGCAACATATGTATCTGTACCAAAATGAATAGCAATCCATCCAGTGGTTGTCAAGATATTTCAGTCTCAAAGTGGGAGTCCATCTGACAGACCGACACTGCTATAGACATATGCTGCTAGCATGGCTAAAACGTGTAATATTCAAAGTAAATGTAAATCAAATTGAAGCACGAGTCAGAAAGTAGATCACTGTGATACACATAATGCTGTCTGTGCAGGGATACACTACCACTGTAGCTTGTAAAGGAAATGCCAACAAGGACTGGTACATTTCCAAGAAAAAAACATAAAGAAGCAAAAAAAAAAAAGTTAAATGGACATGTGAATGGAAATGTCATCCAACGTGTGTCTGATGAAATAGGGGCATGCATGGAATATGCATATTTAACAAGTGAGAGAAGGTTCAAACAGTGCTAAAGGTCATTGCAACGAGTCTGGATGACATCTGACAGTATGCAAATTAAACTGCTGCTGCAGCTGAGGCTGCAGCACCGCCGCAGTGCTCTTGTACGGCTTGTAACGGAGCCACTACTGTCAGGGGGTTTCACAAATGTACTTTAAAGCGCCATGTGAAGATGTTTCTTACAATCAGATATGATTATTTTCATTGTTTCAGTTTTGCAGTAGCCAGTTTTAAAGGCAGTTAAGGGGTTCAGTTTACACATCAAGATCAATTGAGTGAATCTAAATTGTAAAATGTATTCTGTGGCTCTGGCAGAGTTGTGTCAAGACTGTGAAAAAAAACCTTCATGATCTCATTGGGGTTATCTTGGCTTATGCTTGAGACTACAGTTTCTAATGGAAAGTCTGAGTAGCAAATGTTGAAAATTGGTGTCATGGCTGTTTACCAGGTGGGAAGGGTCTAACAGAAGATGCCACTGAGTTATTTGTTCATTTTTGGAGCTTGAGTGATAAAAAGTCAGGATATATCAGCCTCTGCTGCATCAATTCTAACCATTTGTTTTTAGCCAAAATGGCAAAGTGGCATGGTCATCCCTAGATGATTAATCTTTAATTACTTTGTTGATCCCCTGACTTTTTAATGTAATACCATTGTGAGCATAAACATGTGCATTATTCAGTGAAATACAGATTCTCATTATCTTACATAATTGGCAAAACATTTGGCATTCATGGTTCCAGGACATGAATCCTTATGACTCTAGTTATCCCCTGACTTTTTATCAAGTGCCACCAGCAAGTTGACATTTTTTTTTGGCTCAGATGTATGGTCTCCACAGGATAAAATTCACAAATTGTGACTCCCCAGACGAACAATCTATGGCCATCATCAAGTATGAATCTATTTATATCTGCAAAAATGTCCATTTTCATCTTCCTGTGTAAATGGCTAAAAGCAGTGAACCACAATTTTGAATTAATTCGCAATTTCCTCTGGTGCAGGCAACCATAAATCACACGCAGCATGCTATTTGTATACATCAAATATCTTGATGCCTTTGTGACAATACAACAATAAATTTTGACTTTTTAGCAAACCTTAGTAAATATCACATTCCTATCCTTAGTCTTCTTACATTAGTCTATTGTGAGTCCAAAAAACTTCATGGAAGTGCAGAATTGCCTACTCTGATCCATGCTGTGGACTGGATTGTATTGCCTAAAGTAGAATTTTTTTATTCTCTTGATGAGAAAAAAAATGTTTCTTGATCCAAAATGGTCTGCAATCAGCAGGCACTTGTTTGTTGTCCAACAAATGCAGAAGGCTGCACAAATTTGGACTTGTTGTCCAAGGTGCTATAATTGGGCCAAGTTGTCACGTACAGCTTTAATTGAGAAACAAGTTATTTATACTGCAACATAACTTTGGGTAGAGGGTAAACTGTTGTTTTGGATAATGGACTGCTCAGCTGAAGAGATCAAGACAGGATCAGCGTGGCAGTCAGCCATCTCTCCCACAGGAACACACTGAAAAACACAAAGTGTCTGTTAATTTTCTCACTGGCTGACGCCTCGGGGGTAGAACAACATTTGCAAAGCCTTCCCTGGAAGTGTGACCTTGGGCCATGGCCTAGTACTTAGACAGGGAGAGCTAAACAGGTTTTGCATACCAAGAGAGGTGCCTTCTTGTTTTCAGTCCAGCGGGGAGCCACATAATAGCAGACCGGAGCAGGTCGAGCTATGCCTTCCTCTAACTTCCCCTCTGTTTACTCCTGAACACCTGCTGTCTCTCAGCCTGTAAATTAGAGGGTGCAACACAGGAGCAGTGTAATATATATGTGGGAGTGTGGCACACAAGGATTAATTGCCAGCACAGTGATAAGAGCCCTCCTCCTCTCTGTTTCTCTCTACCGTCTCTCACCAGAGACTTCAAAACTCCCACTTCCAAAGCCCTACAAGCACAATATTACCTCTGCCAAAACAGATCCCTGTGAAATGAATGAGGATACATCTGTGGTGACAGAACCAAAGCTAGGCTTTCACACCTCCAGTTAGATATGTATGTATTAGTCTTATCAGTTGGACATCTGCTGATGAATTTCAGTTGAATACGACAAAGGTGGTCGTTTGGCTGTAAGGAGGAAGCTGGAAAAGGAGGAGAAAGTGTTGAATTTTGAAAATTGGATTTTATCACTTATGTGGACCCATAGAAATAGAAGGAGACTAGAACGGATATTAGCCTGTTTGCCATTTTCATTTGACTAGCTCAAAAGAAAATGGTAAATGGACTGCCATCAGGTCAAAATGTCAATTTGTCGAAATATTTTGGTTGATGAGAAATTACTTTCAAAAAATAGCATTGTGATCCGTCTCAGTTCTACTTTGTGTTTAATGAACATGTTAGCATGTTGAAGCATTTAGCTCAAAGCACAGTTGTGATTAAGTATGGGCTCACAGAGAAGTGAACATGGCAGTAGACTCTGGTTTGAATTCTTCATAATGCTAAATGAGTGTTACTTTGACTGTACTGAGTGTTTTACAGATGAATAAAGCGGGAATAGGGCAAGCATTGTCAAAGTGAAACAAACCTATGAGAAGTTGGTTTTATGTGTTATGTGACCAACAGCCACTCTAAGTTGCTACCATTTTAACATTAAGCATTTTTATAACTCTGATTCTCATGTAGTGGTATGTTTCATTTTTCCAAAGCTAGCTTTACAACCACTTATAATTTGGATTTAGAAGCATTAACATGTATAATTTGCTAGAACACCCACATGCTAAATATTTGATTTGGTTTTTGAATCTGAAATGAAGCATGAACAGACATCACTTGAATTGTGTAAGTAGGTTGCACTATGTAGAGTTTTTTCTTTTATTTATTTAATTTCTGGTCCAAAGAACTCAGAACGCAGGTTTTGAATTCTATCATGTACTTGCCCTAACAACATAGAGGAGTCAACACGTGAATATTGACGGTGCAACCGGTGCAGCTGCTACAGCTATGTAATTGTTACCTCTCATTTGTGGAAAAGGCACACCTACTGTAATCTATGTCTGTGATAACCTTTGACAGCGTTGCCATATGACTAATGATGTATTTTATAAATGCTGGTGTGATGGTGTGATCAGGTGCCGTTATCCATGTATTTTTACTGTTTAAGCCTATAATGAGTTCCTTTGCTCTTCTTCATACACAGGCGTCAGTTAGGCTCGCTAAAGCTATTTTGGATGTTTGATTGCTGGAGAACTCAGGCTGCTGTGGTTTGAGTCAAGGGCAGCCTGTTGGATTAGTTTTTTTAAATAGTGTCTTTTAAATTTGCCGCTTTGGCTGCTGTCCGTGGTGCTGATGACATGTTACAGGTTACATGACAGCAATTGTCTGCTTGGTTGTGTGTTTCTGAGCGTGCGCACTTGTGGTTTGGGTGAGGGCCCATGAAAAAATATTTTTGCACTGGAGCCAATCACAATTATGTAAGGCTGCTGGGAACCAATCATAGGCCCAGACCACTTTTCTACACAAACAAAGCCACTTGCCCTTATCAATTTCCAAGAATTGTGTTTTTTATTAATTTGTTCAGTCATGTTTAAACTGTATTGGGGACAATTTCAACATCAGCGTTTGTCCTCCAGCAATACCAATGAAATTAATTATGAATTTATGTTGTTGTGGCGGAACCTTAAAACTCCTTGCTTACCTGCTTTAATTCTGGTGTTGGAGCTCCGCTTACAATTTGGGTACAATTCTGCAGCCAGGACACGAATTACATATTTTACCACACCATCTCAAATTCTTTGCCAGACTTGCCATTTCCTTTCTGAATCCACTTTAAAATTATGGACCAGACTTTGCATTCAATGGATTACTTTGGTTAGGGATGCATAGATACCAGTGCCAGTATCGGGTATCGGTCCAATGCCGTGCGCATGTACTCGTATTTGTAGTTATAAAATTACTCCAATACCACCACACCCAATACAACCTCATAGCAATGTGACAAGAACTTCTCCGTCTAGCAGGTATAGGCGACGGAAGAGGAGCAATGCCAGTCATTTGGAGATTTTAGGCTGTAACTGGGGTCTTGCCCAATGCATGAATGTACACAACGACCAGCCATTGTCAGTCATTAATAATACTGAGTTTTGACGTCTGATCAGTGTCCTAGAGCCCAGAGATTCCCATCCGTCCCTACATCACAGAAACCGTGTTTCCAAAGCTGCTTTATGGAAAAGCACATCAGCAGCCTGTTGCCCGTAAACGTCACCACTGATATTTGGAGTAGCGGTGAGTAGCGGTAGTAGCCCAATGTCTCTCATCAGCTCAACGAGCATGAACATGAAGACAGCGATATTTCAATCTGCTCTGTCTGCATGAGGTTTCTACACATCGCTGTTTTAACAACGACAGTACTACTCTGTAAATAGCGATCCTTTTTTCACAAACAGGCTGAAACAAAAGCTCTCGGTGTGTATTCTAACTGTTTTAACTGTTATAGTTTGCCACAAGTCTTTAAATTTGGGCAAAATTTTGTGAACTTAGCTGCTGGTGTAAACAAACCATCCTCTCCGCTGGATTGTTAAATCCACACGGTACTTAAAATACACGTGAATGACGTCATCAGACTTTGCGTTCTTCATTCTTACTAAACTTCACTCAGTGATATGATATTAGGAATCACATGATTTATTTTATTGACACTAGCCCAGGGAAATGTCCAGGCCCACGCACTGAGGTTTGAATAGAAAAAGGCATGGTACTTAGAAAATAGGCCACTGCATTGTTTCATTTGACAGCAATATCAGAGAAGGCCAAAATCATCTGTGTGTCTGAAAACCCCCAGAGGGATTATTAAGTACTTGTATCGGTACTCAGTATCAGGTAATTACCCAAATGTAAGTACTCATACTTGTACTTGATCTTATAAAAAGTGGTACCGGTGCATCCCTAATTTAGATGAAGTTTTACTCCTTTAATAATCAAAAAGGCCTTTCATATCCAGTGGTTTAAGTGTTTTAGGTGTTGCAGATTCCAGTTTAAAGTGACGGGGTGATGGAGGTTTTGCAGTAGCGGCGTTTGAGCAGTACATTTAGTATTCAGTCTGCTGGTCTGGCACTGTCTCTGTTTTTCTGTTTAACATTTTTATAGATTCACCCTTTTGACTAAGGGCTGTTCTGTTGCACAATAGCGTTTTGTCATGTTAGCACATCCATCTGTTGGTTTTGCTTTTATATCTTTTATACAGATATCTTTTGATAGATTTCTTTCTTTGTGACTAAAGTTAGTATAAATCTTTGGGGTCTACAGATGTTCTGATGTTTGTAATTTCTCTTTCTCTAAAAAAACATCCTGCTATTTGCCTTGTCAAAGTTATAAAATTCTAGGATGCAACAATCTGATGCCATGTCTATCCTGGTACACCTGCTACAGCAATTCTGAATTGTTGGTTGGATGAAATTCAATTTAAATGGTCCAACCCAGCTTGCTTATTGGTGATGATATGGATATTTTAAATAGTGTGGATTATTTCACTCATACTCAAAGCAATAAAGATGCATTGCTCTTTGCATTTAATTAAGAGATCCCTTAGCATAGGCAGCATTACTTCTCCCACAATTGATTTGACAGCCTTAAGCCTGTCTCTTTTTATACCGTGCACATCCCATCTGTTTGTCACCTCTTAGTACGAACAGAGTCGCTCAAGCTGAAAATGTGTTGCAAGACTAATATTTACGGAATGCCAGTTATCCTAATGCACTTTTGAACAAGCAGCATAATGCTTGAACATTGGGCTTATGGTACACACTGCATGACAAATATATGCTGTTGTCAGTGATACATGTGATTAGAAAAGGCAGTCCCTGGAGCATTACACAGTCCTAATGGAGACGCAGGGGAAAAAAAAGAAGGCTTGAACGTGTTTGACAGTAATCAGTTCAAGCGGCAATGATGATGTAATGAAAAATGTTGCTTTAAAATGGACAGTCATTTCCGTTGCCTCACATCATTAATAGGTCATGGCCAGCTAATTCTCTGAATCGGACATCATTTTAACCCCCTTCATCTCTGAACATTATAAGCCAATAGCTTCTTCCCTCTATTCCTTCATTACTTAGGGAACACAATTTGCCACAGTATTTCAAATAAAAAATTAGGCGTAGAGAGGGTAGGTTGCTCCCCTTTCCGGTGGACCTCATGGGAGCCTAATTGGGAGAAAATAATACGCCTAGTAGTGAATGGGTAGAGGCAAATTATTTTTTTTATCTCGGTTGAATTGAGTCATGGATTAACAATATGTTTGTCAATTTAAAACACATACTGTAAACCCAGATTTGGCTGTAATTAAACTTTTTAGTGGTCACTAGATGTTTTGTTAAAAAACATATTCATTTCTAAATCACATTAGTTGCTTATAATGATCATCTTAAGGATGCAGTGCAGTGATAACTAGGGATGTTAAGTTTCTGTATGGCAGGGGTGGGGTCATTTGGGTGGTGATGGGACAGTGGATATGACACATGCCTTTGGTGTGGGAGATCTGGGTTTGATTCCCACTGCGATACACCAACCAATGTGTCCCTGAGCAAGACACTTAACCCCTGGTTGCTCCAGAGGCGTGCAGCCTCTGATATACAGCAAATGTAAGTTGCTCTGGATAAAAGCATCAGCTAAATGACATGTAATGTAATTTAAACTGTTCTACGCTGGAGCAGTGCAAAGGCTCATGGGAAAAAATGATTCTGTTTTCTGTCCCAGTCAAAGTGTGTTTTAATAATGTTCTGTTACTGTTTTGGGTGTGCACTCATGTTGTCTTGGTTCTAGTTTTGTATGGTTGATTTTGTGATTGTGTTTGTCTACATTTATTGCTGCACCATGACCAAGACCCGCGTGGGGACTGATTGGTTCTGGGTAATGAGGAAAGGGTTTGGATGCAGAGCTGTGACGTGTCCTGAGCAAGATTATCTATGCAGAATACATAGGAAATTACATTCTGTTTTAAGGGAACTGGTGTGTCTTCCTTTAGTTTATATTTGTACAGCATAATGATTTTTAGCAATGGCTACTAATGTAAACTGGATTTGTCTACTGCATCAACTTACCGCTCTGTGGTAATACAACTTGACCCGTACACCTTAAGTAAAAACAGTTTAAGGCAACGGGTTTCAACGCAAATTTACTGAACTGAACTGAAGAAAGTTTCAGTTTGTCATATGACCACCTAGTATTGTTTGAAACCACTCAGGGAACTATATCTCTCTCGTTTCATACGATTTACGTCACCTTGATGCTCAGCTTGCTCGCTAGCTAACTAGCTTAGTTCCACAACACGTGACGTTCTTTCACCTGATACCGACTGAACGAGCAAGATCCTCCACTTGTGTGAGCAACGTTACATCCTGTTAGCAGACACAGACATCTTAGCTTCAACGAGACGTCATTCACGCGACTTTGAAATGTGTAGTTTTTCTAATTACATATTTGCACGGTCTTAACAATAAACTGACATGCAAAATTATCTTTCAAATTGAAAAACATCCTTATGTGTAATTCATAACTCAATTCAAACGGGATCAAAACATTATTTGTCATAACTTGTCTTTCCCCATTCACTACCGCCCATATGTTTTTTCCAGATTAATGTCCCATGGTGGTCCATCGGAAGGGGAGGGACTCCGACTCTCTTTACAGCTGCCTAAACCAAACCTATATTTACTTTGCTATCTTGATAATTGTATATAATAGTTTCTTTTAGATGGAGAATGGGAATTCTATATTATTTTCCCTAGTGCCCATCAGTTCACTGCAGCTGAAAATGGAAGTTAATCATCTAAAGATTGATTTTGGATTTTTTTTTCCTCCAGACTTGCCGACTTTAAAACCTCACAGAGCATTTAAATGTGGCCGTCATCGGTGTCTGAAAAAGTGTTGTTACCGCTCTGGGTTAAACTGAGCCTTTCAACAGGCAGAGGGGATATCGAGACCTGACCGAGGCAAACTTCAAACCCAGAAGCTTATCTCATATTAAATTATTTACAGGCAAAAATATATCAATTTTCAAAGGTAATGGCAAATCTCTTCTCCTGGCCTCTGAAGTATAGTTTCATCTTGTGTTTTCAGCACACTGTCAGAACCTTTTCATAATCACATAAATATAAATCAGCACAGAGATTAACTGAGCACACACAGAGATCAGGGACAATGATGATTTTGTTGTGATTCCCTCTTTGGAAGGACAATCCTACTGAATGTGCTCAGAGCACCGTCCGAACACTTTTTAAAACAAATGAATATAAATCAGCATGGATTGCTCTAACTAACAGACGCTGATGCCCGGATCATTTTTTCTCATGATTGTGTTCACTGTGTTGCAAATAGACCCATTTTTTTTTTACCTGGTATTAACATGCAATCTGTATGGACACACTATCTGGATAATAACATCTAATTATGTGGCCTTTGCATTTACACCAGGCATCAGTAATTATTCTTGTTATCATGATTGTGCCTGTATTGTGATCAGATGTCAATATGCAAATTATGTAGGCTGAGCTGCATGTTGTAAACAAACATGCATCCAAGGAAGGGATGCAGGATGCTCTTGAGGGACTGCTATGACGACAATGAACGTGTTAAGAATGGGATACTATGTTCCAGGATGGCGTCATATTTAGATGCTCATTGGGTTGCTTCCTCCGTGTTGTTGGGCTCAGACAGCCCTGGTTCTGTTTTTCGGGTTCATAAGAACTGGCAACACTTTCACGGCACGCTAAGAGGATGTACGGGTATACGATGGAAGTGAAGCAATTTATATTTCATTACCCTTCCCAAATAAGCTGTAGTATACACATAACTGACAACATATCAAAATCAAGAAAGGTCTAAATTACTAACTGTGATAATTGCTACGTATGCTGATCT
>NC_045736.1:28555411-28579893 GCF_008692095.1 Etheostoma spectabile
ATGTATATTTTTGTGATAGATCTGCCAAGTCATATGTCAAATCATGAGAGAACTAGAAATGTATCAATATTATTAGCGGAAAATATATAATATGAAAACTATTTGATTGTACATTTTATCTTGTACTAAAAACAACATATTATTTATCTTTATTTAAACACTAATAATCTAATTTGAGCATTGCACAGTGATTCACTATTTATTAAGTATGTGGGACATAGTAACTGCAGTGCTCAGATTGTTGGCGTCTCTTCTCTGCCTGCAAGGAACATGTTTATACGGCATTTCAAGTCTTTTTAAATTCTATTGTACTGAATGGATAATATTCTGATGATACAAAGAGTTATTTTGAGGCGTTTGTGTCACTCATAAAAATCTGTTTGTTTCAACAGCCTTTCGTTTTGCAATGATTGTGCACTGGAGAAAGTTGTTTTAGCCAGTGTGCGTCAAATACACATCCTGTAATACCGACAGTGGCCATGACACCAAAATCCCATTACAGTCCAGCGGACAGTGCTATTCCTGTGAGTTTAGCTACAGCATGCAAGATGAGGGGGTGTGGCTTCGCTAACTGTGTTAACATTAATTGTACTATAGTCTCCCATTGCCAGTCCATCCTCCACAGCGCTGTGGAGGAGGTTCTGGTTACTCAGAACAGCAGTCTGGGAGAAAGATGTGCTCTGGTTTATTGGCATTTCTTTAATCCGATCACAATTGTCTTGGGCAGTACCTTTGCAAAATAGCCTTGGGAAGAAACTTACTTTGGTGGAACATGTGTACGTTGACGGGTTGTTACAGTCGTACATCAGAAAACTCAGATTGGACATATAGTCCAGCTAGCTGTCTATATTTACCCTACAGAGATCTGAGAAGCAGTTAACCATAGTCCTCATGAATCCACCGGAGTTTAGAATGCCAACACAAAGAAAGCGGAAGGTCACAGACATTGGGCCCAAAATTAGGAATAGTCCCGTAAACTTTGTCCATAGAGACTACTTATACTTTAGTAAGGTAATCTGCAGTGGAGAAGCGTAAATGTGAGCTGCCCGGCTGTGATTCTGATTAAATCAAGTATATAGTATGTATAAAGTATATAGCTCGGTCAGACAATGAGGGTACATGTCTAGTTAGTTATGTTATGCAAATGTATTTAACTTTAATTAAAAATGTGTAGACTGCTTCTTCATGTGACTGATATCCTATCATCTCACTTCTCATGTTCTCACATGCTCTTCAGCCCGTTGCTGCAGTCTGAGACACTGTGTCTTGCCATGGTAAATGTTATCACTTTAAGAACAAGCAGCAGATTCTTCACTTTTGTCCCTGAATTATGAATGAAGGAATGTGCCATTGATTGTATCTATTATATGAGGGATCAGAGTGTTAATTAACTAAACAGCCTCATCTCTTTACTCTGCTTTTTAATTATAGGCTAAGTGAATTAAACAATGCCCAAAGTGAATTATGTCTAATCAAATGAATATATTTCACCAATTAAGGTGCCCTCCAGCCTGGAGGTGAGGGTAAAAATATGTTGCAGACTTGCTCATGAATCCAAGTATTGATTTGAACATGGGTGGTGTGATTCAATAAATATACTACGGCGCTCTTGGTGCATTTTAATGTCAATTTCTATACACAGAAAGAGATAACCATTGGGGACCATTTAGCTGCCTGCTGATGCCATGAGGAGCTCAGAACATTGTTCGTTGTGTCAAAGGAGCCGTTGTGACTTAAGGTGTAAATATGTTAATGAGAGACCTTGGACAGCGTCTTTACATTTTCTAAGTCAGTTATGGGAGAGTTATGGGATAAAAAAATGCACTCAATGAAGGTAATCAACATAAAATATGGAGCAAAAATAAAGTAAAGCCTAAAAGCACAGTTTCATAAAGTCAATTTTGAAGTCGATGGACGTACCACACAATGCATTAAGGCACAAAAACCATGCATACACAATTTTATTTTACACAGAAAACCGGTATTTATAATAGAAATATGTTTTGAGAATGTAGGCCCCCATGCATATTTCATAACATATGTACAGAATGAGCTCAGTTTGATATAGTTAAGTGGCAATTAAAATAATAGTATGTGATGTTTTGAATCTAATTTGTAATTACAAAACATTTTGATGACTTTTTTAGGTTGTTATTGCAGTCCACACAGGGATCTATAATATGGCAATTTAAGACATGTTTACACATATGTATATATATATATATATATATATATATATATTAGTGCTGTCAAACAATTAAAACATTTAATTGCGATTAATCCCATCAATGTCATAGTTAATTGCACATTTTTATCTATACTAAATGTCCCTTGATTTCTTTTTGTCCCATTATTTTTTCTCATTTTAATGCTCTTATCAACATGGAAAAGTGGGTCGGCTTGCTTTGTGCAAATGTGTTCAGTTTCACACGCAACATTCTCACTTGGAGCAGTCATTCACAATACTGTCCATCAATAAAAGGGTGAAAATAATACTTTGAGGAGGGGAGGGAGGGGGAGAGAATTGGCATCAGCTGTGTGCTTGGCCATCAGGTGATATTTCAGTAACAACAAAACACACAGATCACTTTGGTCCTGTCAACCATTTGGCAACTTTTAAAAAGTAAACTTTCCATTCAGAATCTTATTGGCATCCATTTTGGCGTCTCGCACTCGCCATCCACTCAACATGTGATGTTGGCCTACTACTCTTTGGCCGGCTCGCAAGCCCAAACAAGTGTGTGCGGCGTGCCTGTTGTTTTGTTTCCGGTCTAGCTAGATCTGGTGTGGTGTTGTAGTTTTTCTAAAAGTTTGTAGAAAGCATGTATCAGACAGTAGGTATGTTACATGCTTTACCACCAAGAATGGAATGACTTGAAAGAGTTTTACAGGACAGCAAGGCATGTGAAACCGCACTGTTCTTTGATAGCATGTTTAGGACAGGGTATATTTGGAAAAGAACTGAAAGCATGTGGAGCCATGGAGGATTCCACAGCAATGACCTGAAGTCTCCAATGGCATCAGATAAAGTTCTGTGCAGCAGATAGCGAGAGAAAGCAGCCTGAAGCAGTGGTAGAGATGCCAACTGAGAGAGTAGGAGTGAGTGATCGTCTGTGTCAAAACCTGCTCTAAGATCTGGGAGAACTAAAACAGGATTTTCCACCTTAGTTACTAAAAGCAAGTCATTCATCACCTCAAGAAGAGCTGTCTTGCTGCTATGAGGTGCACGGAAGGCAGATTGAAATTTCTTCAGAGACTTACAGCTCAAAAGAGTGACTAATTAGTTTGGGACTTTTTTAAGAACCTTGGGCAGGAATGGCAACAGTCAAGTAGGAAATGAGGTTCAGGATTTCTAAAGCAGAGCTACAGAATAGTGATAGCACTGTTTAAGTATATGTATGTTTATGGAGGCTGTGCCACTGATTAGGGATGAATAGGAAGGATCCGTCGTTTTTGAGTTACTAAACATTTCATTTTCCAATATTTTAAAACAAGACTGCCTTTGTAAGTCAGACAGATGGCAAACTCATTCATTATTACCAGTGACAAAACATAGACAACAAAACCTAAAAAAAACGAAAGTTACACAGAAGACAAGAAGAAGATAAGACAGTTGATAATATAATCAGTGCTTTCAAACATGTTTTTTTAGCCCCGCCAGCAGCAGTGCTCTGGAGATGGCAGCGTTGGTCGCTGGGTCGGTCGATCGGACTTGAGTCCAGATTGTAATAGTCTTGACAACAGTACATGGTCCTCAGAGGATGAATCTGAGCTACTGCTCTTCAACTAGCACACGTGGTTCCAATTCCCTCTTATCCAAGACTCACTTACAAGACAGAATAACTCACCAATGACCACGTTTTATGACGCCTCCTCTGTACTGTGTGTAATGCTAATTTTACACACTAACTAACCCTTTTTATGATCCTTTTGTTATTTTGTGGTTCTGGCTTTATGAAAATTTTCAGGGGAAAATGCTGCCCCCAGGGACATCTGCTTTGCATCTGTATTTTTGTGATCTCCCAAATGTTTTCTTTCTACCTGGAGAGATACAATTTTAGCTTGAGGCCGACCCAAAATCTAAATCCAGAATTTTTACGTATTATGTTGCTCTGCTGTGCTCTATTTATCTGCTGTGCTAACTATTGGCAGGTGGAACAACGGGTCGCTGGTACTGGAGCTCGACTTACACCTACAATATGTAATTTTCTGCCGCTATAGGGGTCTCTCAATCGAAACAATGGACGTATTCACAGATTTTGGATGCTGTCTTGAAGCTGCATTTTTTTCTTTGTTAAACACTGTTCCAAAATGTATCCGTTCACGGCCGAGTTTATCCATTCAAGGTTTATTTAAGTTAAGTTCTGTTAATTTTATTTTTTTAAACCACTCATTAATTCTTTTTTTTCTGGAGGGTGTGCACTTTATAGGCTAAGAGAGCAATAATTTGGCTACTGACTAAGTGGGGCAACAATATAATTAATATCAAATTTTTTAATATTTCACATAATGAAATGTAAACTGTGATTTACTGTTCTGAATTGCATCAGCATGAAATATCTACTCATGTAGAACAAAAAGCAACAACTAATTTTGATTATAATCATTCATTTTGACAGATTTAAGTGAAATGATCATATTATCTAATCTGATTTAATCATATCCTCACAACAAGATTCCACCATAAGATTTATCATCCAGGGTACAAGCGGCCGAAATGGGTTTCCTCAGGAGGGGGGCTGGCGTCTCCCTTAGAGATAGGGAGAGAAGCTCAGTCGTCCGAGAGGAGCTCGGAGTAGAGCCGCTGCTTCTTTGCGTCAAAAGGAGCCAGTTAAGGTGGTTTGGGCATCTGGTAAGGATGCCTCCTGGGCGCCTCCCTTGGGAGGTGTTCCAGGCACGTCCAGCTGGGAAGAGGCCTCGAGGAAGACCCAGGACTAGGTGGAGAGATTACATCCCCAACCTGGCCTGGAAACGCCTCAGGATCCCCCAGTCGGAGCTGGTTAATGTGGCTCAGGAAAGGGAAGTTTGGGGCCTCTGCTGGAGCTGCTGCCCCCGACCCGATACCGGATGAAGATGGATGGATGGATGGATGGAAGAGTCCATCAAAGTCATTAACACTAATGTTTAATTTCTGTCCAGTCCTACTTTTAGTCTTGTTAAAGTATGATTTGTAGGAAATTTAAAAAGGAATAAAACAAATAATCATACACAATACAGTGTTTGTAAAACATAACAGGGATGCAGTCTCACCTTTGACCTTTCCCAAACTCTTCTAATTCGACCCTTTGAGACATTCATTAGAACATTTCATCATTCATCACTTACATCTCTCCAAAGTAGATGGAGCTTGAGTAAAGTGGTTGTTGTGCCTAGAAAGAATTGCTGTCATTTCAGAAGTAGATAAATCCATACACAGGACTGTGAGGAGTTCAAGGATCAAGAAACGTAATTGATTTAGTAGCATGTGGTATTTAGAGGTAAAAATGATTGCTTTTCCTTTCATTCTGCTTTTTGACAGGGTTGTCAGGCTCCATTACAGCAGGAGAAAACCTTCCAACCTCAGCTCCCGTAGCACTTGTGCTGCTACAGCACACCAGTCACCAGCCATGCCTTTACTATCTAATGCATAATTTGGTGCCTAATTTGACAGTCTTCACTTCAGCCTGTTTTGCCTGTAGGTTCTCAGTCAGCAGCACAAGCTCGGCATGTACTGCATGCTATTTTTATCTGAGTGCACATCTTTTGTTGATAGGTAAACGTTAAAACCCTCATTCTCATCACCTTCAGAGTCTGGGAGCCTCATATTGATATTCTAACCTATTTCTTTCCACTGAGGAGGGGATTCTTTCGTCCAATAACGATGTAGTGAAATTAAATAGGTCGCAACAATGTTTTTATTTACTGTTAAATTTTTAGTTTGAATGCTTTTGAGAATGAAGTGTCAAGAGATACAGAAAATTGAAAAACAGAAACAGGGCATTGTATTAAGTGTTCACCCCGCATACTGTTTTTCTGCTTCTCATCTCAGCCCTTCACAGAAAGCTGTTGCAGAAGTCATGCGATTATCTCTTTATAGTTATGAACCAAAAATCCTCCCCAATCCTATTTGTTGTTAACCCCTGCCTTTCCTGGCTTAAGAAAGATGAAATAAAAACTTGGAAATAGTATCCACTGAAGATGTCTTTCTCTTCAATAAACGCAACGCCATTATATCAGCCTGTGATGAAATCGACCAGCATGTGCTACACCCTCTCATCGGCAGTCATTGTTGGCACTCTGGAGATGGACTCCCTGTTCACATTCCCTGTGTTGAGTGTTTTATCAGCAAACAATGATTCAATGCTTTGTGGTCTACCACAAGCTTTACTTCTCACACATCAAGTCGAGCGCTATTAGAGAATACTTGGGGTGAGTGAGGGTGGGGGTCGGCGCCTCGGGTCAAAGTCTCTTTGCACTGCAGGAATTGTGCTGACTGAGCCATTCTGATAGACAGGCCACGTCTATATTAGGAGCTCAGTGAGGTTTGGGAGCCCTGTGTGACAGCAGCAGTGTTTGCCAAGGTGGGGAAAGGCCATGGCAAAACAAACACGCTGCTTCAGTCCGGTAGTCCAGTAGTCTTTCTAAAAGAGACGAAAAGTGAAAGGATTGGCAAAGAAAATGCTTTAGACATTCTTTGGAAAAAGCTTTACTGTATAGCTTTATACTACATCTACTGTATTTCATCTGGCTTATTTTAAAATCTCAAATGTCTGCCAAGATCCAAGTTTGACTTTTGACACACACATTGGAACATGATATATTGAATAAATCTGGGTGCAGCCAAGTCTTTTGAACTCACACTCAGAAAGTAACACAATACTGTACAGAGCAATATTTTGTGTCTGCAGCTGTCATTTTTTTAGACCTTGGAAACTATTTGGAAACTATGAGAATATTTACCAGTGGACATAAAAACCCAATCTGAGCCACAGTTCAGTTCCCCACACAGTATTTACCCACTGAACTGCTTTAAATCCAAGCATTCCTACATAATATTTCAAATTTGAATAGTTCAAAAAAGAGAAAACATGTATAATGTATGGTGTGGGAGGGGTTTATTAATCATCCTCATCCAGCAGGAATATTATATACTGTAATATATTCAAAATTACCATTGACTTAAGAACGGAAAAACAGGGCGGCAACCTCTAGCTCACCCAGTAAGAGCATGCACCCTGTTTAGCGTGCAGCCTCTTGCTGCGTGTCATCTCCCATCTCTCTCCCACCTTTCCTGTCTTTCCACTGTCAGTCTGAAATAAAAAGGAAAGCCACCAAAAAATAATCTTAAAAAAAAATCGATTAGAAAGGCAGTTTTAGCCCTGCTGACTTTGCCAGCGCTTAACATTGTCCATCATAATGTCTAGAGGAGAACCACCCGTGTAGACAATGAGAAACAGACAGAATTTTGCAGTTTCAAGTTTTTGCAAAACCAACGTTTAGATCTCAACCCCAGCATGCAGCAAAAATCGCTTCGATTGCCACACTTGCGGTTGAAAAATATTGTACAAGACACTGAGGTTTTTTAAATAGGTTTTAGGTACATAGGCATTCATTGCAAGCTTTGCATCATCCCTGTTTATATAGTTAATGCTGTTTGATCATATTTGCCTTCTAGGTGAAAGTGCACAAAACTATAAATTACTCAAAAGGGCAGAAATTGATGTGAGTTAAAGGTTTTTCTCATGGGATCAAGAACCATCATCTTCTTTCTGTCAAAAACCTGCCAAATTCATATTCCCAAATAGATTTTAAACCACAACTTGCTCCAGGCGTTTGTTTTTGTTTTTTTCACTTTTTATCATGCCGTTTTTCAACCTGTCTCCTAAAAGGTGAGCCGATAAACCAAACCCTTTTTCTTTCTTCTCAAATGATCAAATTATAATACTCAAAACTATAATTTGGCAAATTGTAAGAAGTCATATATTACAAATATATTTAGTTAAGTTAGCTCAGAGTTCATTTTTTAAACTGCCTTTCCATCATAATTAAACATTATCATGAAAAACAACTTTAAAACAAGATTATGTCACCCTGTGTGTTTTATGCCAATAGAATAAGCTGTTCTGGGACACTGGTATCAATTTTTATCTTTATTTTTATTTGGCACGGACAGTGCATATTAAAACATAATTCTGTAAACATGCCAGATTTAGCCAAAAGCAACACACCCATCTTATAAACTCTTGGTTAGGTCACTTTGTCATTGTTATTGACGCTAAAAGTCTCCATTTGCGTCATGTAACCCACGCCTGGTTGGGACTGTTGGCGTCCCTTTTGACGCTGTTGTGGGTGTGCTTACACTTCCATGACACGTGGGAATAACAGGCCGGTGAAAGACACACGTGGGACACAAACCCCGCTCGCCTGGGTGAAAGTCCTGTGTTTGACCCATCCACCACCCCAACCAATCTCCCTACGCGGAATTTCCCCCTTAGATACTACTCACTAAACCCCATTTAGATGCTGCTCTCCACAGTACGTTCTACACGCACAGCCACTGTCTAAAACATCCGTATTTTAAGCATTCGGAGTGAGAACTGGTTGTAACAACTTTAGAAATGTCACTAGTCCAAGGCATAAAGTACACACAGCATGCAGGACAAACAAGAACCAGCATCAGGCAAATAGCTGTGTCAGTGATGGAGTACTTGTGTCCTGGACTTGGACTTGAGTCTGACTTGAGTGTCTATTCTCTGGACTCGTAACTCGACTTGGACTAGCAGACTGAGGACTCAAGACTCGACTCGGACTCAAGTATCTATATTATAAGACTCAACTCGGACTCGGACGAAGTTTCTGACTCAATATGTTATAAAAATTTGATATAAGATGTTACACGTTTTCCTGTTTTGGCTGTGGTCTCTTTTTTTCCTCACAGGCACACTGCTACTGCTCGCTCTCCTTGCTTGACAACACCCTCACTTACGTCACTCGCTTAACGCTGTATTCTCGGTCTTTTAATGCATGATTTGCAGAAAAGTTCTTTTCCTTTTTTGTGTTGGTTTGATGGCTATGTTATAATATCAAAAGGTCAGAGATTAGCTATCTGTTTAGAAGTGGAATGTCCCTATAAATATGTTCCTCTAACCACTTGGTTGGAAAGAAAATCATATTCCCATTTGGAAAATGCAGAGAGATGCACCCCGGATTGTGAAGTTTGCCTACACAGATTTTACGTCCGAAGCTGGAAAGAGCGGCACTAAATGTAAGTGCATTATCGCCAAGTGCATTATCGCACAATTGAGGAAAAGACTGAGACAACTTCAAACTTTAACAGACACCTGTAACGGAAAAGTAAGTAAAATGCTTTCCATTCGCTAATGTTAGATTTAGCTTATGCCACTTCTCTGTTTTTAAGCATTGTCTGTGTGGGGGTTTTGACATGTTTAACCACAGTTGCATATGTCAGCATAGCTATCCTTGTAAATTGCACCCCGTTCACATAAAAGTAATCAAATAAACTCCCTTTGCAATTGTAACAGTTGTCATTTTTGTTTAATGTAACCCTCTTTTATAATTGTGAAAAGACTCAACTTAGACTCAAACACTGGTAATGTTGACTTGGGTTGGACTTGACTCTGGCTCTTCTTTGGTGACTCGGACTTGGACTCGGACTCAAACACTGGGGACTCGAGACTCAACTCCGACTCGACAGTTGGTGACTCGACTACAGCACTGACCTGTGTACACCACAATGTACACCTGCAAATTGTTTATTTACAGAGGAGAAGGTGAAATGCTACCCCCTATTTGTTTGGAGCAAGTGGGCCAGACATTACACGGTGTACCTTTAAAATGTCCTACATGTGCTTACAACTGCATTTCAGTGTGGTATGAATCATTTATTGTGTGTTTATATACTACATGTAAATGCTAAGTAGGGGAGGTTTTAGTGAAGTGTTACCCTATTCCACTGTCAAATCCAGAGTATCTCACTAGGTTGATATGTTGTGACTGCATGTCCTTTGTATCTCCCCACACCTCTTCTACAGTGTAAATAATTCATCGGCGCTACATGCTTAAGGCTGGTGGCATCTAAGTGACCACTTCTGCACACATCAGGTACAGCCCTGGGCAAGAGAATCCTGTGTCAATGCACCAAGAGCTGCAGCTGGAGAGGGCTTTACACACAATATACCACAACTCTCATCTCCTTCACAGAATCAACCTGAGATTCCGGAGCTCTTCCCATGAATCCCATGGCCCTCTGTGATGGCGAGTAAATTTATGAGGCAGCCAACAGATTGACAGCAATTGAATAATCCTCAGAATTTATGAATGCAGCGGAGGACCTCCAGAGTAGTGGCGCATAATGAAAGATGATGCCAATGTCGTGTGAAAACAATGAGTGGAAGAAATGTGTCTGCTATCAAAGTAATCTAATTTTGTGGAATCAAATGCATATAGTGCTGTATGAAGAGGGGAGGTTTGGCTCGCACTAGCACGGCGCTGTCAATTCAATAATGTGTCCTTTCTGGTGCAGAATCATATTCAATTCAGCAGAGGTTAACCCGATTATATGACTGGACAATTTTCCCTCAAAATTCATATTGCTTCTGACAGTCAGGAGAGACAGCCTCTAACTGACATACAATAAAACAATGAAATGCCTAAATGCCTACTGCATTGTCGACTGAGTAGAGATATGTATAGTTCATTCAAATGTGTGTGTATAGCAGATTTGAATTGTAGGAAGAAAAGGTATAAGCTTCTACATGAACACGTGCAAAACAATAACAAATTAAAAGGTATTTGCTTTATGCAGTGATACACTTTACAAATTCCAGTCAGCATAGAATTGTTAACACAAATGCATGCATTAGTGCAACAAAATACATGTTGTTGCTGGAACATCCCGATCCGACATCTAGGAAAGTACAGCATGCCCGGAATGTAAAATCAATCGCAACCTTCATTAGAGGCAAGCAAAGATCTCTATCGACACATACAAATGTACTGAAAAGTGAAATGGATATATTCAACAACAACACATTCTGTGTGTGTGTGTGTGTGTGTGTGTGTGTGTGTGTATGTGTGTGAATGTGAGAGAGTGTGTGTGTGCGTGTGCATAAGTGGGTGCGTTGACCTTAGACAACATGCCAACTGTGGAGACTGCTCTTCCTAAGTAATGAGATTACCTGACAGCATACAGTATGTTCAACAGGATAGTCTCCATCGTATTCACCAATTCCACGCCCTGGTTAGATTTACTATGCAAGATGCTATGGGCATCCCGGTATTGTAATGTAGTATCCATTAGCTTTACATCTTTGTATTTCAAATGATACAATGGATTCATTTTACATGAGGTCTTATTGGATCTTAGAATTGACGATTTCTTATCACCTCATTTTGTTGGAAAAAAAAGGTCTCTAAGTGCAAGATACTTCTATAAAGTTGCTTGGTTTCTATATATTCTTACCAATGCCTTCCGGCATAAATCTGTCATATTACGGTGGTTTGCGGTGGAGGATGAGTTGTGAGGCAGGAGGGGAGATGCATTTGGCACTGGAGTGTGTGTGTGTGTGTGTGTGTGTGTGTGTGTGTGTGTGTGCAAGTGTGTGTATGTGTGTGTGTGTGTGTGGGCATGTGAACTTGGCAGAGATGTGAGATGAGAAAATAAACTCACCAATTCTATTGTCTCCTGGAGATTGTACACCACGGTTCAGCCTGGGTGGTGTGTTTCTAAGCTCTGCAGTGCATTTACCATCCAAAGGGAGGATTAGCCAGGAACATGCAACAGGATTTGTCTTTTCTCCAGAATGGCTCAGTTTTCACATCTTCGTCAACAGTTAAGGTTCAACAAATGTTCGGAATCACAGATTGGTATTTATTTAGATTCGTTTGCAAATGTAATCAAAATGAAATGATGGATATGAGTGAATAACTATGCAGCTCCGGAGGTGACATGGAGGGGGAAAAAACAAAGAAAACGAATAAAATAACTGACCACTAAACTCGAGATCTCGAATTTCGTGGAAAACAGAAAAAAGAAAAAAGAATTTAAAAAACAACATGTAGCCTACTGGGGACAAACACTACACTCGAGATCTGAAGTTTGAAAGTTGAGTGTAGGGTTTATCCCCAGTATGACACATGTTTTTTTGTTTTTTTCTCCAGGAAAGTCGAGCTCTCGGGCTTCAAACTCGAGCTCTCGAGTTTAGTGTTTGTCCCCAGAACATGTTTTTTTTTTTTCTCCATTTCACCTCCGGGTTTTTTTAAATAACTGCAATGCATAGCACTGATTTCTGATGTTTGCTGACAAAACATTCTCTAAATAGATGACCTTGTGAATTATTAATTTAGGAGTTGTGAGCTTGCATGTATGGAGATACTGAGCTTCTGTGATTAGGTAGTAAAACAGTGCTTTCAACTGATTCAATTTAAAGAGGCATGCAACCCCAAAGTGTTCATTATAAAAGAAATGACGTAATCACAGTAAGAAATATGTAAAATATTCAAAAACATCTAATGGAATAAAGATGTAGACATTTTTATTTGACGATGACAATCTTCCTAATGCCACCTTTTATTTTATATATATTTTATAATAGAATAAGTTGTTGGCAGTCGCGACCCCACGGATATTACATGCCCCACAGCCTCTCTTAAGCTAGCAAGCTCAATCAGTTATAACAGTTAATAAAAGTTAGCTCCTGTTAGCTCGAACAACAACAAGGTCAAAGTACTTCTGAATCATACTGCAAGAGGCTGCTGCTGTAAGTTAGCATGTGTACACAGACACAGAAACATCCCCTTTAATTTGCTTTAAAGGCTCCATGTGCTATTGTATTCCAATCTCATAATTTATTATTATCACACCTGTAACCATACAGATTTACATCTCAAAGAAAAGACCATCTGTTTATGAATTATGTTTAAATGCAAAATAAATGTAAGATGCTAAAATAGAAGTTAGTGGAGCACTTAGGTCCATTGACTCCATCATGTTTCAGCCAGTCTGAAGTGCGTGCAAGCTGCACCGAAGCACGTCTGGGGTCTCTGAAAGGAACTTCTGAGGGAAGGATTAATAGGAGTGGGGGTCTGCTGATGCATGCTCTTGCTCCTTCGGGTCTCCATAATTCACATTGTCAGCTGAAGAGCCGGTGCCGAGCGCCAACCCGGAGCTGTCTCTCATCATCACACACAGTCAAGAGCCTGTCAGGACAGATGAAGCCACCGGCTCAGCACTGTCGAGGAACATTGAGTCGTAATTCACATTCTTCTGCCCCGACAGGCCTCACTAAATCCAGGTCCTGCCATGAAACCCTGGAGTCTGATCAAGGAAGCCCTGTGTCGAAAACACATGAGAGCCACTGTGCTATGAACTAGATTAGTAATGATCGACTCTCCCTGCCTCCCTATGACATGATATTGGCACCAGAAATGTGTTTTCACAGCAGTTCAGAATGTGCCTGTCCATGAACTCTAACAATGTAAAAAAAAGGAAAATTAAGACGTATTTTCAATTAATGGCTGGTTCAGAATGTAACAGATGTGTGTGTGACACAACTTCTCTGGATTTCTCTTGCGCAAATTCTGCTTCAGCTATATCGAAATGAATCTCTGGGGTGTTGTTGGGGATTAAATTAGTGTAATGATACGCAAAATCACACTGCAGTGTCCTTTTGCCACAGCCTAGAGAAGTGTGTGAGTTCATCCAAGCCCGTGTAGCTGGATATCACAACAATTATCAGCAGCAGCAGCATGAATCGTGACATTTGTGCTAATATACACGGCAGATGCATACAAAAGCTGCTGCGAAACCCCCATGTCCCTCTTACAGCAAAACAATCCTATATTTAACTGAGAATTTCAACACCGTTAGCATACAGAATCCAAATCTGTGATTGAGTGGCTTAATTAGGCTGTAATTAAGACATGGGTGTGCTACAGCCAGCCCAGGGTTTTCTGATGCCCAGTGTCGGACCTCATTTATAGCAATAGGCTTCATGATTGGCACCTAAGTCTCCAGGAAACCTTGGGGCAATATGAACACCAGGAACAGTCTGAAGAAATTATGTTTAAGCAGGACTGAAGACCACAAATGTACAAAGAGAAATTACGGAAATGCATCCAGTATCATTTGACACACATGATTGTTAAAGAATATATAAATGTAATTGAACTTGCATGGACCGGTTGATTTATCATAACAGCAGTTTAGTAAAGTTAATTACCAAACCATCCATTGCTTTAGCTTGCTGCTGATACAAATGTATAATTCAAATACATATTTAATTTGCTCCAGGCTTGTGTGCAAGAGAACAAATTACAGTGTAGAAAAAAAACTGACATATTAACATATGTAATCTGCCAGACTCTTGTTTTATGCTAGCTGCTCAGTTAAATGCCTGTTTAAATTCTCTGTGCACGTCTCTTAAAGCTGTCACACTCCTACTAGACTCTGTAAATGGCTTGCTATGATGCATGCAACTCACAGGGCTGTACTGTATGTGCTGCATATAACTTCATGAATATATACGGTATATTCATGAAGTTATATGCATATATTTCTTGGGACAGGTGTTTTAACTAAAACCACACACTTGTTTTCTAAACATGAAAGAAAACAGATTGAACTAACATTGTTCCTTGTTTTAAAGCGCCCATTTTATGTTCATTTTCAGGTTCATAATTGTATTTAGAGGTTGTACCAGAATAGGTTTACATGTTTTAATTTTCAAAGAACACCATATTTTTGTTGTACTGCGCATTACTGCAGCTCCTCTTTTCACCCTGTGTGTTGAGCTCTCTGTTTTAGCTACAGTGTGAAGCATATCACTTCTTTTTCATCTTTGTTGGGAGTCACATGTCGCACATGCGCAGTAGCTAAGTAAGAACTACTACCCAGTCAGAAACAGAGTATGAGGGCATGCCACGCTAGCAGCTAGGCGAGCCTTATAACATGGGTTACCCACATAAAGTGACCCTATATATAAGTAAAGGCGAGACTACAAGAGAGCTGTTTGGAACTGTTGGTGAACAGTGTTTTCTGTTGGAAATGGTGTGTTCTTTTGGTGTGGGCTTTTGGCGATTTCACTCTTTAAATCTATGACGTTCTGTTTTTTTAAATTTTATTAACCTTTATTTTACCAGGAATAATCCCATTGAGATTCAGAATCTCTTTTACAAGGAGGTCTTGACCAAGACAGCAGCACAATAGTTCCATATTTAAAATATACAGAAAAAACAAACAACATAAAACAGAAAAAGACAGTTGGTAATTTAACATTTTGACGTCAATTAATCACCAGCAGCCCCCAATAACACCATGTGCATGTAGTACTCAAATAGTCCTTTATCCTAATTTTAAACTGTGTCGTGGTTGGTAGGTCTAATTTAAAATGCTTCTGCAATCTATACTAGGATGAGGGTGCAAAAACTTTAAAGGCACTTTCACTGAAGACAGTTTGCAGTCTGGGAAGGTCATACATTATTTGCCAATTTGATCAAAGATTACATGTCCTGGTGGTGACTTTAGGAGTCAGGAGAGAACGTAAGTAAGAAGGCAGTTTCCAGTTTTTTTAAGGCTATTAAAAAGAAAAATATACCAATATTCCAACCTGCGATTATGCAAAGAAGACCAACCAAAATTCTCATACAAGCTACAGTGATGAGTACAAAAACTAGAATTAGTTCTTACATTAGTTCAAATCTTAGTGCTGCATGATGGACCGAGTCCAGCATTTTCAGAGAAGATTGATTTTCATGGATGTATAAAATATCACCATAATCCAGCACTGACATAAATGTTGCTTATATCAGTGTTTTTCTCACACTTAAAGAAAAACAACCTTTTTCTATAATAGAAACCCAACTCCACCCTAAGTTTTTTTGCAAGACACTCTATATGCTATTTGAAGGACAAACTTTCTTTTAAGAAGAAACCAAGATATTTGTAGACTGATACTCGTTAAATTACTTTCTCATCTAGTGTAACAATCTGACAAGCATTGTCTGTGTTCTTTGATTTAGAGACGCACATCATGTTAGTTTTGATTTTAAGTCTCAATTTATGGAGATTCTTATGAATAATGTTAAAAGCAGATTGCAGGTCTTCTGAGGTTCTTGTTAAGGATGAGGCAGAACAATACAAAATGGTGTCACTTATATAAATAGTAAATAAAATGGGATCCAAAATGGACCTCTGGGGGACACCATTTTGTAGAAGTAATGAGTTTGAGGACACACTATTAACTTGAACACTTTGAGTTCGGCCACTCAAGTAATTACCAAACCCTTTGACGGGTTTCGATGACATTCCAATATCCACAAATCTCTGAGACAGGACAAAGTGGTCAACTGTGTCAAACGCCTTTGACAGATCTAAAAAAAAACAGGTGTTTAGAATCAATTTCATTTCATGGTGGCAGTGACAGTGCTGTGTTTTTAACAAAAACCTGACTGCAAATCACTTAAATGTTTTTTGCTGCCAAATAATCTTTCAGCTCGTCACTAATTCCATACACTATGTATTCATACAGTTTCAATATTCAGGTTGAAAATGTGTGACAAAGGTTCTGCAATATGTTAAGCAGCAGTATTTTAAAAGTATGGATCAAACCCATCAGGACCAGAGGATTTCTTAGCGTTTAACCTTATAAGAGCATCATATACCTCCTGTGTTGCAATAGGAATGTGCACAAAAAAGATTTATAACACAATAAAGGAAAGGCAAAAAGCCAAAAAAGCACAATATTTTTATGCATCAACTTCATCACTAAGTACGCTGAAAAAGGTATGAAGTGTCTAGTGTGGATCATGTCTATCTGTAATTTAGTTTCAGCACCTTATTGCTTGGATCCCAGGGAAGATTTATCATTAAGGTTTATTATTTGAGCTTAAGAATAATCATTTATAGTTGCTTTAGCAGAACATTCATGGTATAGGGAAAATTACAAAGCATGAAGAAAATCATCTATCACTGTCTTAATCACCAAAATACATTTACTGATCTGCAATAAAACATGCAATGTTTAATAAAAAATAGATTGGCCAAATGTCAATTAAACAAGTTCAGAAATAAAAAATAAAAAAAGAATAGGGGTACATACTGTATGTTATAAATACCATCTGCTTTGTTTTACCTTTGCTCTTTTCAAAAAGTCCCATCCAGGGTTACACATTGACATTACTCTTAGAAAAAGGTCTTCAATGGCAAAACAACGTCTGAGAAGATGTCCAGCTTTATCCTGATGAAAAGTACTCTTCCTGATTGAACAAACAACATTGATCAACAATGTATTGTTTTCCCAGAAAACATGTGCCTACATATTGATGTGAAATTAAAATGCAATAGACTTAAAGGTTACTTCTAGTTTATAACAACCTGGGTCTTAGTTTTGTACTTAATTCATATTTAAAGGATGACATTGAGGCTGTACCAAAACTAACCAAACCATACGTACAGTCAAGTCTAGCTAATACCATTTAATTTATGCATCCCAAAATCAGGGTCGTGCAGGACCAAAAACAGCACGTCTGATTCATATTTTAATCATTTAATAACCTTAAATGACAGAAGCTTACCGATTGTTGCAGCTAACAGCTACCAAGCTAGCAGTCTTGGAGGTCTCTTTAGGGTCTTTCTAGTCTCTACAGGTGATTTTCTATCCAGTCTGGAACTTGCGCAAAGAATATAGAGTGGGAAAGAGATCCTCCAAGTCAAACTAGCCTAGTATGTGATCAAAGATATTATATAGCAGACAAGATAGACAACTACCGTTTTACAGGGGAATGGAGACACTGGTTTGAGATTTGGCATATATTTGGCCCTTTTTGAAGAAATGTAAATAGTCTGTGCTTTTTATGAGTTATAATGTTTATTATGTTTATGTTTTGCACATAGGAGAACTGTTTTAGACAACACAAATGCTTGTGTGTAGCATTCCTGTGGGTGTAATATCAATAAATATGACATTATTATGTTGATTACTGGCGTAAGAAAATGTCATGAGGGCAAAAGCATTTGGACTTATTTGGAAAAAATGTATGTATTTTGTCAACTGTATAAGTTATGACGTTTATTTCTTCACAGTGTGACTCCCAAGACAGATGAGAAGTGTTTTAGAGAGGAGATTGGCTTAGCTTGTACTGATCTGTATGTGATATCAACACATATCTGTAAGATTCATGTTCTGTTTGATATATCTTTTTGTCTCTAAGGTCCTACAACCATTTTTAACATTCAAGTGAACTCACTGCAGCACAAATAGTATATAATAAATAACAATAGCCCAGCTTTTCCTGAAAAAAAAATGATGTTCATATCTTGACTGTAGACAACAGGGTTGATGTTTTACAAGCTTTTTTAGAAAATAAAACCAGACGGAAAATGAACTGTAAAAATGACCTCAGGTCTCAGAGGGTCTGTACAACATATGATACCCAGATTTGACAAAACTCCACAAAAATGCCCTATAACAGTACACATTGGAGAGACCTTAAGAAGACAGACATAGAACAGATGTCTGTACGAACAGACATAAGTAGTACAAGTTGACAGATGAAACAATACACTTAGTAGAAAACAAAATAACAATATCAGGTAAATTCTAAGAATGAAGACTATGGACCACAGAAGCCGTCTCTACCACAAAGACCTGGAAAGACACAGAAGGCAGCTCTCAAGATCAACATCAGTCTCACAAAGGCAGAAAAGACAAGGATGCCATTCAAACAGAGGGGAAAGTGACAATAGATGTAAAGAGAGAGGGAAGCATGTCATTTTAGAAAACACATGATATGAGAACAGTTTTGAACAAAGACAGAGCGAGGAATGTTTAAGTGTTCCTGACAAGAATCTCTCGTGGCGATGCGGGTAGTGTATACCTTTTTATAGTGGAGGGGGTTGGGGGATTGACATTGAGGCCCACTGTTTTCATCCTGAAAAAAACGTGTTCTGGTTTATTGGCATTTCTTTTAACAAAAAAAATGTTGGGCAACGCTATGCGCCGGATTTCTTTTGGTGGAACATGTGCATGTTCAAAGTTCGTTTTGGTCGTACAACAGAAAACTCAGATTGGACAGAAAGTCTAGATAGCTGTCTCAAATTAACCTGCAGAGATCTGAGGAGCAGTTAACAATAGTCTTCAGAAATGGACCGTAGTTTAAAATGCCAACACAGGTGACGGACATCGGAATGAGGGACATCAGGTTGGATTTCTGGCGGCACCTGAACAATCACAAATGAAACGCGAGGGGTAACCACCTCACTTTGTGGCTACGAAGATTCGGGGACCCTGACAGACTATCACTTAGTGTATGAATAGCTGCCAGCATGGCTGGTAGTCATGAGCTAATCAGCCATGATGAGCAGCCACTGTAGAGCTCTTCATATCTCTGCTGGAAATGCACAGAGTCCAGCAGAGTACCTTTATATCCTTTTGAGAGTGTCGCTGTGTGGGTACTACAAGAGGTTTTCCTGTTTGTGTGTGGCGGAGTGCCAGGATATAGTCATGGTTTGTTGCTAATAAACTAACACTAAACTTAAAAAAATCTAAATTTATAATTTTTGGTAAACGTGCCACAACTTTACACAAAAAACTTATGATAAATGATATTGCAATTGAAAGAGTAAAAGAACTTAAATTTCTGAGAGTCTTAATCAATGAAAAATATTATTATCATTTGCTATACTGTATGAAACCAATTTCTTATTAAATCAATGCTCATTGTACATGTTTTATTGTTCCTTCATACTGCCATACGTTACTTACTGTTTGGAGATATGGGGAAACACTTACAAAACAAACACTGAACCTATATTCATTCTTCAAAAGAGAGCCTTGAGAAATATGTAAATAAAACCACTTATAGAGCACCAACTAATCCACTGCTTATTAAATTAAAAGCGCTATCATTCAGAGATATTGTTGCCTTCAAAACTGCACAAATGATGTAAAAAATAAATAATCATCAGCTTTCGAACAGTATCCAAGGGCTGTTTCAAATAAGAGAGAGCAAACATGACTTAAGAGGATCCTTTGCATTTAAAATTAGAAGAACAAACGCTAAATATCACTGCATCACAACCAAAGGAGTTACTTTATGGAACAGCTGCAGTAAAGATATGCAATCATATAACAATGAGCAATTTCAAGAGATTATTTAAAATGAATATTTTAAAGAGATACAAAAAGGATTTGAAGTGATAGTATTGCATAATGACATAATGATGTATGTTTCCTTGGCATCTATATACTAAGTCTAGTATGGATGTGTTATTATTTAATCTGCTATAGAAAGAAAGAAGAAGAAAGGGAAGAATAGAAACAAAAACAGTGTAAATGTTTGTAGGTATGTGTATATGCATCTGTGTCTATGATGTGTAAATAAGTGAAGCATAAGATTTTGTATTTACTAATTATAAGGATAAAAGTAGAGAAAGGGGATTGGATCTGATAAGTTGTTTAGGAACTTCTTCTTACTCCTTTTTGAATGGGAATATTTTTTTTAATTACTTTCAAACATTTTGGAACATTTTGTGCTGAGAAGTACAGTACAGTACCCTATTTATGTCATTTTAATTATATGTGTTATTTTACATGTTCAAAATGAACTACTGCTAACTATTAGTCCTATTGTGTTTGTCAGCTCTGAATAGCCATTGAAACTTAGTGGCACAGTTATCTGCAGGCTCCGGGTGTTGTTTTTACTGCCACAGAAGAAAAATACAATTCTAGTTAAGTGCAATCAGTCCACTGGCATCTGAAAGCCTGTTAATATTAGCAGCTGCTGCTAAGTCGGGCTAAATTAGCTTTGAACAGGAGCTTCCACAGTTTAGAACCGCAATTCTGAAATATTAACGGTACAAAAAAAACACAATACATGATGAGGGGAAAACATCACTGGCTATAAGTCACAGATTTACTCTCCTGTTTACAATCTGATCCCTCTCATTGTGACATTTGAAATTGAGAGCTATTTGTGATCTTGCAAAGGGATTGTCCACGAATTCTGGTTTTATATTGAGCATATCTTTGGAATTTTTTCTATGATGACATGTCTTAGGACAATTGTTTTGGTACACAAAGGATTTCAAAATGAATGGCTTCTTCTCATTTTATCCTTTAGGTGGTACAGAGAGACATTTTTTTAAGTAAATAAGTCACATACAGTATATGCTTAAATGTTGAACGAAATGACAGGTGAGATATGTAATAAATAGAGGTTTATTATTATATTATATATATTATTATTTTGTTTTTTTGTGTATAGTTATTCTAACATCCAACACTGCCTTGTCTCAATCTTAAGGCAAATGTTGCAACTGGTTTTGGCTGGACTTTGTCACAAACTGGTGGTGAGGTTGTTTTGTGAAATGCTGTTTTCTGGTGATGAATAAATTTGGAATTCATAGATCCAACTTGTAATAAAGTAAAATTATCTTCAATAGGTCAAATTATGGTCCAATGTTAGCATCTCCTTCTGATAATGAGTTTTTATTGAAATTTCTGTAGCTTTAGAAATGCACTGAAAAAGGTTACAGACAGTTCTTTTTTAATCCATTTAGAATCCAAGTCCATGTGTGCTCATATTCTGAGATTGAAAAACCCAAATTATCTGATCTAGGTCACCCTGTGAAAAGGCTGTTATAGCATTCGGAAGCACATGCTGACCTTGTTTTTCTAATTTGTTATCTCTTATCTATGTAAATATGGTAAATACCATGCTTCCTGCTCACTCAGTTACATTTATAGCAAGGAACTGCCCAGCACAGTCCTCTGCTGTTGGCCACAGAGCAGCGGCACAAGGGCAAATGGGGGTTAAGTGCCTATAACAAGGGCTGTTTTGATGGTAGTGGTTGAAGGAGGAAAAAAAAATACATTCTTCATTTACTTCTCCTGCTTAGATTTCCCCCACTGGTCCTGGGCTTTGATAGCCTGGTCCTACCAGAGTCTGGCCGCTCTCCATTGACAAATGTCAACGTCCTTTAAGGCGGGTACTCTGTTGGAGTCTACAACTATTGAATCTGCCCAGAGCCACTCTGGATCTGCCATAACCAATCACTAACGTTTGGTTGTGACGTCGGGTTAGTATCGCTAACGTTAGCCTTAGCCAACTCCTTCACCACTGACGGAGCGAGCTGGAAAATCTAACTTTCCGTGAACCCTGTTGGGAGGAGGTACACAACATCATGGCCACCAAAAAAACTCAGCAAAGATTGTTCCTACTCTGGCTTTAACTTCTGGTTATTCGCCAGCGTTGCCACAACGGTCCGAATGGCTTCACTCGCATCTTTCTCCGCCACCATTAGAACGGAGCTCACCGAAGGTTACCGAGCCTCAACGCCATCATTCTCAGCCACGCCCTCTATTTGGCCAGGGAAATCCTGCAAATATATATCGCGAACCCAGACGGAGTAATAAAGGAAAATGAAAATTGAGCGGAAGTACGTAGGAGGAGCCAGGCTAGGGTTTTGAAGTAGAAACCTGAATGAGAGACACCTCCCTGTCTAGACCTCACTGATAGAAAAAGCAGTGAAAGACTATTAGGTAGTCTTTTTTTGGTTCACTTAAATCTCTCTTGATGTCTAAAACAAAGGAAAAAGGTTTGTTACATTTTTACTAGTCTGGCATTGCCAGACATTGGCTGATTCACACAACATTCCTGGATAGAATAAAAAAAGGTGTTCTGGTTTATTGGCATTTCTTTAAACCAATCACAATCGTCCCTCTGATTTTTTTGGTGGAACATCTGCACGTGGGGAGGCGAGCTCTGGAATTAAAATGGCCAACGAAAAATATAATTTGATTGTCGGTTCTAGCTTAGAGGATGTTTCCCAAATTGGGTTTAAAATGCCAAAACAAAGAATGGGGAGGGACATCTGGCTGAAAACAAGGGACATCTGGCTGCACCAGAACTGTCCCGTAAATGAAACGTTGTTGATATAGACTACACTTTTACCATCAACTCCTTCCCACATTTAAACTGTACAACTTCCCACAGTCATCTGAAAGCAATGCTTTTTAAGACAATAAGCAATGTCCTACTTGCTGAGGTCACACTGTGTGCCTCTGCAGGACTTTCCAGTGGTTATGAAGTCACCCGCAGCAACCGCCAGTGCACAGCCACTGTCTCCTGGCCCTCCACGCCTGACCAGCTGCCTCCCGGATGGAGCCTTGCATTTATCCTTCAAAGCTCAGTGAAATCTGGGAGCTGTTGGGTGAGGTGGTTTGGCTAAAGCCCTCTGTGAGTCAAAGCTCCCATGTGAGGTTCCCTTGACTTCACATGGGAGGTCTGTCCCTCTCATGTCATCATCTGGACCTTTTCCACTTGTGGTTACGTTCAATTTTAATTTGTGTGAGCCCCTTCTGAAATGTAAATAAAATCCTGAACATAACAGGTCTTATCATGTTTATTAAAGATATCCCTATGATGTAGTAAACTAATATTTATTCTACAATTTTCACATGGCAAAACTCTATTCCTTCAACCAAGTGATAACCACACTTGACATATCTCCTTGTTTTGCCTTGCACAATTTTTCGTCACAACTAACATTATCAAGATTGATTTCATTTTCTATTCTCTTCATAAAGCATAAAAGTAGTAATAAATTGTTGCTCATGAAATTTCAGACCCTGCTGATGAAGTCTGCACACTAATTCAATGTAATGATTGATGAAACATACAGGAAAAGCTGGAGTCAACCAGAATTAATCTAAAATGTAATTATCTGGGAGATAATCTGAAGACTCAAGACTGAATGCTCAGTGGGGGTGGGAATACTTCCAGGAGGCTCACGGGATGACATTCATGAGCTCTTTGAAGATAAATGAATCCAGGTCCATTCAATCTGAATGTACTGTATGCAGAAGATTTTCCTCTAGATGATAGCAAATATTAGTATTTGAGGTCCATGCAATGGTCTAAATAATCATATGCTATTTGAGATGATGATTTTTTTTTCCTTAAATCTGTGCCTACGTTAAACATTTCCTCAGCTTGTGTCTCCCCCCCAGTTTCCAGAGTGATGAATGGAGCTTGCGTTGAACCACTTCTTCTCATTTTGTTCTCCAGCCACACAGGGCAGCTACCTCCTCATTAATAAACCTCAGTGATTAATTTCCAAACCTCCCTCTTGCGTCCCCTCCCTTGTCTGTAAAAAAAAAAAGATGCCCTCCTAATTAGGGAACACTGATGGAGCATCTATAATGTCCAGAGACAGAGTTTAGGAGCTGTGCTGCTGTTGGAAAGAAATCTATGAATAGCCAACTCACTGTGGCAGAACCCTTTAGACTAGTGGATGTCGCCTAAAGGTAAACATATAATTTATTCTTTATAATTTACATTTTAATGGCCTTTTCACTTTTTTACACCTTAAGTATCTTACAGCATCTGATAATATGATGCATAAAAATATACTAGTCTCTCTTTCGTTTTTTCTCTCAACCTTTTCACTCAACCTCTATGTACAGTATATATATATATATATA
>NC_045736.1:28579903-28621985 GCF_008692095.1 Etheostoma spectabile
TATATATATATATATATACACAATTATTATTTGTTCCCCTGCTGATTTTGTACATTTGCCCACTGACAAAGAAATTATCAGTCTACAATTTTAATGGTGGATTTATTTGAACAGTGAGAGACAGAATAACAACATAAAATCCAGAAAAACACATGTCAAAAATGTTATGAATGGATTTGCATTTTAGTGAGGAAAATAAGCATTTGACCCAATCTCAATCAGAAAGATTTGGGGCTCCCCGGTGTCTTTTATACAGGTAACGAGCTGAGATTAAGAGATTAAGATTGTAGGTCTACACAAGTCTGGAACGGGCTATAAAACCATTGCCAAGCAGCTTGGTGAGAAGGTGACAACAGTTGGTGTGATTATTCTCAAATGGAAGAAACACAAAAGAACTGCCAATCTCCCCTGGCCTGAGGCTCCGTGCTAGATCTCACCTCATAGTCATGAGAACAGTGAGGAATCAGCCCAGAACTACTCGGGAGGATCTTGTTCAATGATCTCAAGGCAGCTGGGACCATAGTCACCAAGAAAACAATTGGCGACCCAATTGGTCCCACTGCTCAAGAAAGCACATATACTACATCCCAATCTGAAGTTTGCCAACGAATATCTGAGTGATTAAGAGGACAACTGGGTGAAAGTGTTGTGGTCAGATGAGACCAAAATGGAGCATCATCTCAACTCGCTGTGTTTGGAGGAGGAGGAATGCAGCTTATGACCCCAAGAAAACCATCCCCACTATCAAACATGGAGGTGGAAACATTATGCTTTGGGGGTGTTTTTCTGCTAAGGGGACAGGACAACTCCATCCTCATCCCTTCATCCCTCCTGAGATGTGTGCAAAGCTGGTGGCCAACTACAAGAAACGTCTGACCTCTGTGATTGCCAAAGAGGGTTTTTCCACCAAGTACTAAGTCATGTTTTGCAGAGGGGTCAAATGCATATTTCCCTCATTAAAATGCGAATCAATTTATGCAAATCAACCTTTTTGACGTGCGTTTTTCTGGATTTTTTTGTTGTTATTCTGTTGTTAGTCAGTTGTTAGTTGTTGTTAGTCTCTCACTGTTCAAATAAATTCACAATTAAAATTGTAGACTGATAATTTCTTTTTCAGTGGGCAAATGTACAAAATCAGAAGAGGATCAAATACTATATATATAAATATATCTAACAATGTGTGATACAGTCGTCATTCACCTCCTTATTATGCAAGATGTGGTGTAAGGATAGACCTGATCTAAGGCTACTCTACTGTACATTTTAGTTTAAATAATCCCTAAAAAGGGTATTAGTATTAGTAAATTTTAAGATATTAGTATGGAAAAACCCTTTCATACTAAGAATTATAGAAGAAGATTGAAACCATCCATGAACTCATTGTTCATTAAATGTAAAGCTGGGGCCAGCAGATGGTTAGCTTAGCTTAGCATAAAGCCTGCAGCAGCTAGCTCGGCTGTGTCAAAACGTGACAAAATCCCTTTTATCATCTAATATCTCTTTTTTTAATCCAAACAAAAACCAAGGTGTTTTGGTGTCTTTTGCTAAGCTGAGCTAACATAACCACCTCCTGGCTGTGCCCTTTCATTTCACAATCGATCATTTATTTCTTGGGAAGAGAGTGAAGAAATGTATTTTACAAAATACTAATACAATTTTTAATTATATGTGACTTGGTTTTTCTAGCAACTTGGAGGAAGGGTGATGGACTTTACAGCTTTTTCAAAGCATGATTGCTTTGATATTTTTCATTTCCATCAATCTTTCTAATCCTTTCTAAAGCACTAGCAGTGATTGAAAGTCTCGAAGGTCAAACTCTTTCGATTTTTATGAAAAATGAAAAATTCCTGGAAAAAATAAACTGTAGAGATAGCATCCTGACATTACCTTTTTTTCTCACTTAAATGCACATTGATATGGAATCTGTAATCACTTTGCACAGCACATCAGCGGGTCCATTTGAAAATACCAAAATATTTTGATTAGAAGAAGAAGAATGTCTTTATTTATCCAACAAGGGGAAATTCACAATTTAAAAACCTTGATATAACATTAGGAATAAATAAGAAAGTTGGACCTTAAGTTAATCACAAACATCTCAACTGAAATAAATGTACTCTGCCAACAAGCTACAGTACCCAGACCATGCTTACCCTGATGCAGACGAACAATTACTGCTGCTTCTGTAAGAAGATCATTAAGTGAACTTTTATTTTGAAATCCTTTTAAGTGAGTATTTTGTGACACTTATGAAACAGCCCTTATTGTGTCTGAAAAATGGTAAAAAAGGTAATCATTTGCGTGCGTACTAGATTGCACCTCTTCAAAGATACTGCACAAACCGAACAGGGAGGCCATCAAGGGGTGAAAGAAAATAAGCAACCTTTAAGTTTGAATCACACAACGTACATAGTAATACTTAGAGACAACCTCTGGTCAGAAATAAAGAAACATCTATTCTTCACAGATGCTGTGCCTGTGTGGGGCTAATGATGGGTAAAATGCAGAGCGGAGAAGGCCGGGCAAAGCTGTCCTTTGATGAATCGATGATCATATTCAGAAACACTCCCTTGCTCTACAAACTGCTGTGGCATAAAGAAATCCTGTTTAGATATGGCTGACTAAAAAGGCCTGCTCGCCGTTGATGTGTGAATCCCAAAAGCAAAAGCTTTCTGTCATTCCTGCCTGGCCAGCCTGGGATCATGGAAGGTGGCACCTTAACTTCAATCGAGCATTGCTATGATGTAGTTGATACATCTCACTTAAACATTGATTGATTCCACTTGATATCTCTAAAGCCATGGTAATTAATTAAATTAAATTAAATGTATTTTTAAAGCAACATATCATTCAAAGGCAGTTGATTAAAAAAAAACAGCAAAGAATGTGCAAATAAACAGATGGACATCCATGGATATACACATACAAATACATAGTCTGCAACATTTACACACACAGTACAAACAGGGGGGATGCATGGGATTTCCTCCTTTCTGCTCTATATATCTCTGCTGAATTATTTTGTATCCCCAGTGGGGACAAAATGTATTCCTAGTTAAATAAAGGTTAAATTAAAAAAAATAAAACAACAACCAGATGACGGCCTTTTCAGGGGCCATGGTAGTGTAATTTTGCAGAGACAAAGTGGGTGTCCTGCGTGGGAGACGGCAGTTAAGTTCAGGCCCCGAGAGACTCGCAAATTTTAGAAAAAAGATTGTGGTTTGGATTCAAACATTCCCGTGGAAGGAACACGCGTTTCCTGGGTGAACGTTTTTTCGGTTTTGCCGGGGAGTGAACACCATTCCCCGGTTTGAAAGCGCTGTGTTTCATGTTGATACCATGTTATTATTATTACTATTTGATTTTTCATATTTCATGCCTGGTTGACATTATTATTACATTACATTATCAAAAAACACCCCCCTCTGTTTTTTTTCACAAATTGCACCCTGCAAACAAGAATACACACCAAATGGACTTCATCTAAGAAAATGTTTGCGTTGAAAGGAAGATTGGTTTTAAAAAAACAGTGTTGGAGCTGGTCTGAGATCAGGATGCAAACTGGTCCATGCTTTGAGTCCATTAATACTGAATGCTATCTCATTGAACTTTAAAATGCTCTGTGAACATGGAGGAGATTTCCACTTTGTGGCCCAAGAGATCTACTGGGCTCATAAACCAACAGAAAGTGTAATATGTTGGCAGGCAAGCAAGTGCTTTTTTAAATCAAAATTTAGATTTTAAATTAAATTAAAATTAGGATTTGAATTATGAAAACAACAGGTAACCATAGAAGGTTTTAGAGTACAGTAGTTATATGGTCCGATCTTTTTGTTCTATTTGGAGTTTGTGTGGCTGAGTTCTGGATACATTGTAATCTGCGGAGTGTTTTGTTTGAAAGACCTAGAACATTAATAACAAATTGGTTTCTAAGTCAGTTTGAAAACCAAGCCTCTGGTACTGACAGCTGGGAAAAAGGCAACCATGGTGATGCAGCTAAAGTGATCGTTCCATTCAAGATAACTCTTAAGTATTTGATCTGGTCACATGTTTGTAATCTCCAGGGACTCACAGACCAGCTGCCTGTGGCTTTAGCACCCACAACCAAAATCTCAGTTTTCTCCCTGTTCAGCTGAAGGAATGTTGCTGTCATCCAGACGTGGATTCCTTCCAAGCAGCTGACCAGGAAGTTTATGGAAGCGGAAGCCATCAGTGGATAGTGAGATGAGACCGGCACACAGTGGTGGTGGTATGTCATTAGTAAATAAACTGTTCTGAATAATTCAATATAGGGTCTATATATCTATAGGTCCTCTAATGCAATACATACTACTTTAAAAAATAGTAGGTAGTGCTACTTCTTCTTCTTCTTCTTCTTCTTCTTCTTCTTCTTCTTCTTATTATTATTATTATTATTATTATTATTATATTGGGTCATAGTATTGATGTTATGTGTAATTCCTTACCAAAACCACAAAACATTGTAAATTATAAACTTGTACTAAAATTTTGTATGTAGTAGTGTTCAAGCTTGTGTGAATTAATTACATCATTAGTTACATTCAACACAATATGCGCATTTAGGACCTGGTCTGGTCTTCAGCTTCACTCGCTCAATCTTGGGGCTGACTTGGATTTGATTTCAGATTATGGCGGGATGTTGTAGCAATGGAATGGTGGGATTATTTTGCTGAAAGGTTATGATCGTTTTGTAAATACCTCTTTTTAAACAGTAGACCTATGTACCAGTGGCCTACAAATTTCAATATAGTGCACCCAAGAAACTGTGCCGCTTTATCATTTGCCCAGAGATCCTAACCATCCCGCCTATCTGGAAAAATATTTCCTGGCCCCAGGTCTGTCATTTTGTGGTTATTTGGATTAAACATAACTTAATTTAGGAAACTGCACATGTGAGAATAATAATAATTAAAAAAAGAACACCAGGCCCAAGAAAAAGGCAAGAGTTTAAGATTTTCTAATAATGCTGACCTGCATTTGTTGATATTGTACTGTAAGGTGCAAAAGTGCAATTAATTAATGAATTGCACATTACGTTAATTAAAGTAACCAAAAAACGACTGAACTTAATTGGGCCTTGGAAGACCCTTGGGGATTTGGATCTGGAAGAAAGTGGTTGGTGTGTCTAGTTAAGCAGACGCAGGCAAACAGCCCACTGGAATAAACATTTTTATTAAGTTATAGTTTTAGAAAAAAAAAACAACACAAATTCACAAACAGTGGTTAACATGCACAAGTTTAGTATACAAGACGAAACAGTTACTTTTCAATATGAAAATGCCACTCTACATGTCAGTATCTCACAGAGATCATTGATTAATACATCAGTATTAAGGTCGGAGAACACACTATATAAAAGCAGTGAGGTTGTCTTGGATGGCCATGTTTAAAAAATGTATGCAAGCTATTTACATGCGATACACACTCCTTCAATCAACAACAACCACAGAAACCAATCTAACCAAACAGACCTGGTGGATACAAATAGATATGTTGTGGTTCTGTGATCAATACAATTCAACACTTCCAGCGGATGGCTCTGATCATTTCCTTTAGATTGTACTTTGTAGTATTTATTAAAGCACAAGGCCAGCAACAATAGTGTTGTTTTCTTAAGTGAGCATGAGCAGATGTAAGGAACATTAGGCTGAGTTACCACTATGTAAAAATGAAGAAAACTGAGAAACTGCCACACTTTGAAAAACTGTAAATTAATAATCTATAAGTCTGCCATCTTGTGGTAGCGTTACCTTATTTGGATATGAACAGAACTATTACAACCACTTGGATCAAGTATTTGCACACACAAGCTGCTTTGAGGCCCTCTCACACCAGAAAGTGCAGCAATATTCCTCTGCATGTGTCTGGGAAACGGACATTGCAGGAGGATTGGGGACAAACTGTGGTGGATATTTGCAGGGCTAGTTTGTGAACTACACTTACTGTCGAGCCAACAGCTAAATGCGCTAGACAGCCGGGAACATGTGAGTGCTAGTCAGTGTTTTTGTTCTTTATCATTTGAAAACAAAGCTCTCCAAGCTAGCTAGCTTGCTCACTTTTAGTTAGAAAGACAAATAGCTTGGTAAATATTAGGCCATTAACTTTACAGAGTTTATTCCATAGACATATTTGTACTACCAAAACCTTTGTCATAACTTGTCATAAACGTTGCTTCTTTTGTGAACACAGAAAATAAGCTATGTTAGGTTCCTCCATTTTGGATTATTCGGTTTGTAAAGACGCTTTGCTAATGGTTAATGGCACAAGAAAGTCCACCTAAAGTATACATTTATACAGATTTACTTTTCTTCACAAATGCATCTTCTGATTGCAGAAATTCAATTGAAATGAACTGATTTTGCTATGAAATTTAACTGTTTTAAATGCTGGTGTGACTAGGCGTTTATGCTGCTGGAAAGAAAGATACAGTAGTACTTTGACTAAAAATAATAAACCAGCCAATCAATTTCAGGTCACTGCTTCAATTCAAAATCACAATCTACCACTACACTACAAAATACTTGTAAAAGCTGTGAACAGTTGAGCAAATACAGTGAAATTTCAAGACAAAGCAAACCGAAACACAACAGAAAACAATAATGCCTATGAAGTGTTCTGATAAAGTCAGACATCAATGACTGTATCACAACAGAACGAGTGCAATAAGAACACGGCCATCAGTCAATCAAGCAGCTGAATTGTGACAGCTGTAATAATGGGGCAGCAAAATCAATATCGCATTGACTGGTCTGCAGCAGCCTATTCAAATAGGACAGAGCTTTATGACACCATTCAAGGAGCAGATAGGACAGCCTGATTATGTCGGCCGTTTGGACTTTTTATGAGGCCTCTGGGGTCTGCACACCTGTTCAGACGCCTAAGTGAGGACATCCAGTCACCTTGCATCAATTCCTTGTGCTTTCATTCGACTTTGGGGAAGATAGGGGGAAGAGAGTGCAAAATACAGACAACGACAACCTCTGAGCTAATGACCATACACAGCCCCGATGTTCGACAAAGGCACAGTAATGTGTAGCAGTTCAGTTCACTGTATCCTTCCACATCCACACGACCATTGTCAGGACCCCAGTAATCACACCTCGGCTCCTTCTTGGGTGGCTTTTGACAGACTCATCCACATGATAAAAGGGCTTGAAAAGTAGCTCCCACAGCAGAGTAGCAATGTTCTTTTGTTACTGTTCAGTCCGGTAGGTGTCCGATAGACCGTAATGGGGTGGGGGTAAAATGACAGCCATGCCTTTCGCTCCATTTCCAGTCAGAGCACTTTCACCGCAGTATTGGCATCAATTACTCTGATACCTTAATAGCACATAAATTATGCGTCGGATGTAGTCATACATTTATTATACCAGAGTCCATAAATACTGGGACCAAAATTTCGGCAATATATCTCAATCCATTGCGGCTTCCTAAAGCTTCTAACGCTTTTTGTTTTAGTTAACCCTGGTGTACTTTTCTCAATGAAAATTTAATTAAGAGACCCATTCCAAAAATGGGCCCCCTTAACATTTTGAGTTTCCTCTCATCCTAACAATTTTTTCGGAAAGGAAAGCAAACAATGGCTCTTCTGCAACATGAATCTTTCCCCTAAGCTGTTTGAAAAGAAAGAAATTGGAGTGAGCTCTAGTGAAGGCACTGGTATACTGTAGTCCATTGTGCACTGGGCCAGTTGGTCATATGGAGAGTAGATGATACATGTTCCACGACATGATATACAAATCTTGATCACAGGTCGTCTAAATGTAGAGGAGGAACAGTGCACATGGGATCTGCTTGACATAGTGACACTACCCGTCTCTCTCTTCTGCAATCCCGGCTTTTTACCTAGACTGAGAATGCAGAATGTGATACGCATTTATTATTTAGAGGAGCAAGAGATGGCAAAATGCCAAGATCTCTTAGAGTATTGTAGAGAGGGCCTTAAGCTCAGGAGACTGGCTCTCGAACAGACCTAATATTATTTCAGTATGCAGAGATAAGTGGGTTTGAGGCACAGTTGATCAATTTGTTATGCATCTTTCATATATGTGACAAAGCCTGGTAAACTGTTAAGCCTGCAATAGATGTTTCTTTTGGCAAAGCAGCAAAGAAATTTGATGAGGATATTAGTTGATGTTAATGTCAATGGAACTGATTTAGATTAAGATTTATTTTTGAGACAGTAAAATATGGATGAATCCAATGACCATAGGTCAAACAAGTGTTGGGAAGTTGATCTTGAAAAAAATAATTCTTGTGAGTACTTGTTTTTGCAAAACAAGGGGGTTAAATATAGGGTTAAAGAAACCTGTAAGCAGTCTGTCTCCTACTTTGGTATGGACTGTATGAGTAAAATCGGTTTTAAGGCATTAGTATCTCCTGGGATACTAAGAAGATAAGTCATGTAGACATCACACCTTCTAAAATAAAACCTAGAGCACGGTGGCACTTATGACGCTGGAAGAAATTCTGAAAGATATCATGCACGCAAATCATCATGTCTCTATTTGATGGCCCTTAGAAAAAGTGCCGTGGTCCCTTTAAGAGTTCGGCGGAGTCCAGTACTTTCCAGTCATTCCCAGTCTTGCCACTGAAGCCGGGCCTTGTGCCAGTCCATTGGACGGGCTGAGTGAAGGGATAGAGGGGGAGGGAGGGCGCTTTGCAGGCTCCAATTAGACATCACCAAGCGGAGCAAAGCATGGCGTTGATGAGGACTGCGGAGAGGTACAATGGGCTGAGGCAGATTGCTCCTGAGCCCCGTGCTCCCATACCTGCAACCAAAACCAGCAGAGCAGCATGTGAAGAAGCAGAAAAAACCCTTGGATCACAAGAACAAAACCTGCACTCTGCTGTGCTATTTGCTAAATCCAAAGCCAACTGCGATTCCCCCCCCCCCATATCTACATTATTACTGGCTTTCAACAGGAGAGGCTATTTAAGTAGCCTGGGAAGATAAAGTTTGTATCACATCAAAGAAGAGAGCGGCAAACTGAGCCGTCTCACAATTTTGCACAGCAGCAGGATGGGAGCACAGAACTGCTTTATATGCTGCAGCGCTGTGCAGCCAGTCAACAAGGAATAATAACCCAATGGCAGAGATGGATGACTCTGTGCACGCATTTCTAAAAAGGTCGCTTTTCTCACACTCAAAATAAGTCTATTACACATGGTAAGAACGGGATGCAATGAAGTCAAATTAAATGTTCTCTCTGAATTATTGAATCCTCAGTTTTATCTGTGGTCAAAAAGGAAATAATGTGAAGAAGACAAGACAACAGTAAACTCACTTAATTTATGGATGTGGATGGGTTCACTGGCAACACCTTCGCCGCCTTCACTCATGGCCTTGATCTGAATGAGATAGTTGTCACTGGCGGAGAGGCTGAGCTCCACAGTGGTTTTGTTGGTCAAGATAGTGTTGATGTCATTGTAGCGATGTCTCCTCAGCAGCACCTGAGGCAAGAGAGGGTGACACAGAAAAATGAGCTGACGTTAAAAACGTCATCCCAGATTCTGAAGACAAATCAGAGTTTTGCAGTGAATTGGTACCTACCACATATCCAGTGACCTTTGACTCTGTATCCAAAGCTACTATTGGATCCCAGTGCATCGTGAGTGTGGAGCCAATCATGGTCCATTGTATGTTGAGTGGAGCCCGATCTGGAGCTAGCAAAAGAAACAGAGAAGAAGATATACTACAGAATATGCTGCATTACTTTTTTCCTGTGGTTCATGCATATACTATAAAACTATTTACAGATTCCTGCTTTATACATTAGAACCACAATTTTGCTTTTTAAACACACATTTAAGAAAACACTCAACTTATAGGTCTGAAAAATACTGTAAACTGAGGCGGCATAACAGCACCTTTACTAAGTAGGTGGACCACACTTTGGTTGTGTTGTTTTAAATTGATGTCTTCATTTGCTTGTGTTTTGTCTATATACTTGTGTTAACTTGTTGTTGCAGTACATTTAGCTTTCACCTAAGAATTTTGTGAATTATGGGTAAAATTCTAACTTTTTTCTATCCTATTTTCTTTACTAAACTGGTGTCATGAAACAAAAGCCTTTTAATGGTTACTTTTTCACGCATTTTGCAGAATGTCTAAATAGCTTAAATCCCCAAATTTCATTTTCATTCATTGTCACCGCAGCTATGTTCCACTCAACCAATTGATTGCATCTTTTTTCTTTTTTTTCCCCAAGGTAGATGGAAAGTTCCCTTGTCACATTGGATTTTATAAGCACAACCAACAAAGCTGAAGAAATGCTACGCCTGTCATGTTGAGGACAGTACAACGTCATCCGAGAGGGGCTGACATGGTTCATGAACGAAGACCATTTGTAAATAATTTCAATGCCTCTCTGGGACGGACTCACGTGGTTTCTTTGTGGTGGTGTTGATGGGCGCCGACTGTGGCCCGGGGCCAGCTGTATTGAATGCGGCCACACAGAGGTAGTACACTGTGTTCGCATCCAGCCCTGTGATGTTAACCAGCGTGTAGTTTCCAGATATGCGCACTTTGCCAACAGTGTCAGGCTTGGTGTCGTCTTCCCAGTACATGACCTGTTAGGGAAAAAATGAATAGTCACAATCATGGGCACAAATGGACAGATCTTTTGTGGTGCATTGCACTGTGTTATTGAAATTCATATGCCATCATGAAATCTGAAATGATGGGTGTATTATGGAGGGAGCAATGATAATACATTTTTCAGTAGTGGAGTCTCAATAACTGATGCACATACTCCCAACCACCCAGGCCATATAAACAGGGCATTACTGGGTCATATGATAACTTACACAGGACATTTTATGATTAGTGGCTGTTTTGTCCATAAAAACAGCCTCAGTTGTTTTATATTAGAAGTGAAAAGGTTATGGATACATCTGGATACATAGTTCAAAATGCTTTATATATAATCACCACTTTATACAGCAAAGCAGGATCCTGTGTTCTGTTGATTTTGATTTTCTTCAGGCTATTAGCCTCTAATTAAGTGCAGTTATTTGTGTGATATTTGATAAAGCAAACAGACTCATTTCCTTTAGGTCATCTGCAATATTAATGTTTCTGGTATTAAGTGACATAAGAGTTAAGTCAATAAATAATTAAATTGAAATGTCTGCCCACAGGAATACTGTTATTCCATTGCGTTATATCATTGCATTTTTATTTTATATCAATCAAAGTTTTGTATGATTAGCACCAGGTTTCAGTTTACAGTAAGTGCAGTAATCTTTGATGCAGTAATATCAATGATTAAATTAAACTGAAAATGGATTGGATTAGCAATTATAACAACGCCTTATTAAAGGCTGAGCCCCATATATGTGCACTCCGCAGCTCGGAAATCCATACTGATTGTGGCCTATTGAGATTCAGCATCTTAAATCCACTACAGGACCGCGTTTGGAGAATTGAGCTCTGTTCCAAAAGGACAATGTGGCCACCGCCATGGCAACTGAAGAGCTTTGTGCTGAAGGCCAGAGGTGACAGATACTGAAAGAGCATCGGGGGGGAGGAGAAGAAAACAGCAAAGCCCTCTTTGCATTCTTGAAAGGATGAGGGATTTTATTTTAATCTTGTTGGTTGACTGTTGGTGCATCAAAGTGTTGGAGGTCATTTCATGATATTATTACATATAAAACAAAATCCCTGCAGAAATGCATTTGAATATACAGTGGAATATTACAAGTAAAAAGAAAAGAAAAAAATATTTTTTTAAAGACCAGATGAACAAGCTCCAGGGAAAAGCTCAATTACCATGTTATTTAAAGGTGGAATTTGTGTTACCGACAACTAGTGTTTAAAATAGTTACTGCAGTACAAATTCAAAATACTGGAGAGAGTTGTCTCCTCCCCCCCCTCCTCCCCAGACACGAAGTTCACGGAGTTTGCCAGGCTGAGACAACAGCATTCACAACAATGTTGCTAGACGTTTGTCTCACATAGCTAGACATGGTTTTACAGCACAGCGGAGTAGCTAACGTTAGAAGCAGGCTATATTTACAGATACAAAAGCCCGTGCTCACACGGAGCTCTGTACCCAACTGACAGACACACGTTTTAGGCATAGAATTACAGTAGGAACCACTAAAAATTCCACAACCTCGCCGTCCTTTTCCACCCGACTGAAATACAGACTTTATTGGCTTAGAAATACGGCAACAATCGCTAACAAACTGTTAACTCACGGTCCTTTTGTCCAAATTTACAGCCCCCCTCTCTTGGCTTAAAATAACTCACTATTGTCAGCTACGGCCGCTGAGAAGGCTACACGTTGTAAACAGCTGTGGCCCGCTGGCCTGGTCCTCCGGTAATGTTAGCAGTTAGCAGGGTTAGCAGGGTTAGCAGGGTCAGCAAGGCGGCGTTAGCCAGGACCAGTTCACTTTACTGGCTGTGTCGCAATTGTTTCTGAGCGTAAGTAAATAACTCAGGTACTATAGCTTTATAATTCAATGTGAGTAAGCGAATGTTGAAATGACATAAAATGTCCGTCCCTAGTAGCTGTGATAAATTAACTCGAAGCTAATGCTTGTTCAGGCTGGAAATTAGCCAACTCAGCGTCCTATTGGGCTCTAAACTGTCTCAATCTCATACATCTCCAATATTTACCTAGGTTTGTTACATCTCAGGTCCCACAACTGTTAGAAACATGTCGTTTTTTTCTTAGGTTTTAGGTTGGGTATAATCTATCTCTGTTGATCCTGTTTGTTTTGTTTGCTGCTTTCATGGCTGTACTAACATTACAGCTGTAGCGAGCTGGGTTTACATTTTTACAGACCATATGGCAACCCGGCCTGGCTGTAAAACTGGACAGTTGATAACATCACACAAGCCAAAACAAAAACAGAAATTCCGTCACGGAACGGTAATTTCAAAAGAAGAAAATACTGGCATTAGCACTGTCGTCAAAAACGATAGTCTTTCAACTTAGCATGTTTCCTTAATATCTGATGATGCATTGGGGTAATTTTTAAATACTTTTAACAGTAAATATATTACATATTGGACCTTTAGGAAAAAAAGAAAGAAAAGCATGATTTTGCACTGATTCCTCACATACCTCATATCCAAGTACTCTTTCAGGGATGGCAGGGAGAGCTTCCCAGATCACTTCAATTTGCACTGCAGACACACTTCTAGTCCTAACCCTCTTTGGAGCCACACCAGGGACTGCAGAAAATAGAGCGCTGGTGAGAATCCCGGAGACTTATCCAACAACATCACACACACTAATGGCTATAAGAGTAAAGACACAGAATATATCTGTAGTTCCACTAAAAAGCTATTTCCCCACTCTCTTTTGATATGTGACTGACATAAGCGAAGACTATCTGCCCAGCAAATTCAATTAACAGAATACCTCCCTGACAGAGTGCTGTGGTGAGTGCCTGCTAGGATTTCCTGTAATCTACCAGCACGATAACTAATATCAAGTTGACATTCCTAGCATAAGAGGGGGGAGGGAAATAATAGGACTCATTTCATCATTGCTATTCAAGGTCACAGTCGTAAGAAGAGAGATTATAGCTTATTTAAGCATCACTCTTTGCTGCAGGCCTGTGAAATCTGAACGTACCTTCTTCTGCTGAATACACGGTGGCAATAGAGCTGAAGGGCCCCTCCCCTCGGTTGTTGTATGCCCCCACTTTTATGTCGAAAGGCGAGAAGGGTGGGATGGTGTCATTGCGGAAGACGTAACGTGCCACGCCCGGCGTGGAAATAACCGCTCGCGTCCACGTGACTGTGCCCACAGGCCTGAAGGCGATGATGTAGCCAAAGCCCTCTCCGTTCTGTAGTTCCTCGGGAACAGGCTGGGAGCAAAACACAAAACTATAGTGATATTAAAACGCATACAGACAAAGAAACAGACAGGCCCGTCTCACGCTGTACCTCGACAAGGACGCCTGTGATTAGACACAGACCCTTTCTTTGCCGTTACCACCCAGAACACGCCGCGATCACCTTTAGCTTTATCTTTTCCTCCTGCATGGCTATATAATTGTGGCTAAAGTGCAAAGCTCTTCAGAGGAAGAGCTCTCTGTCCCTGCATTTGGAGGGAGAAAATGGCACTGGGAGGCTGAGCCCGGAGGAGAGGTCTCTCGCTCTAATGTGGGCCATAAAATTGCTTCTTTCAATTCTGCACAATTAAGAAAAACCATTACTTGGCAATGGAGAGAACAGTAAAATGTGACAGATGACTTACCTCCCATGTTATCACTAATTCAGACTTTGTGCCGCCTCCACCTCCAACATCAGTGGGAGCTGTATCAGGAACTGAGAGGTAAAGCCCAGAGGGGAGCAATTAGAACGCAGTTTACAAAGCTCAACGACAAGCCTCAACTATACATGTAGCCTTATGACAAGGCTGCCTGCTCCAGATACTGTCTTCTATTTGACAGTCCAAAAATCCCTCACTCTGTGAAAACACAAATATTTCAGAGAGTTGTGAATTGCCCAAATGTCACCGTGCCTTAACACCAAAGCCAAGATCTGTAGTATTTTGTAAATGACACTCAGCTCAACCCACTTCATTCCTATTCCCACTCTGTCAGTGTGATGGCAAAACTGATAGTGTAGGTGGAGGAGCACTTGTGCACATCCTTATAGTATCCTATACTGAGTGGAGCATCCCATTTAATGTGTCATATCAGCAAATGGTTGATGCAGCAATTATATCTGATGCCCATGTATGGTTGTCTATTAGAGTTAAATGTTGCGAACGGAGATCCAGGTGTATACTTCTTCGCACTTATAGCCAAACTCTACTCCCGTTTCCTGGGAAAAACACCTGGATATTATTAAGTCCTTCCAGGGCTGAAAACACTCATGTTTTCTGTCTTATGCTCTCACGCTAAGGAGCGCTGTGGCTGTTGCTTAATTCGTCCACCAATAAAAGGGTTGATGGTTTAATTACCGGCTCCTCCTGTCCACATGTCAAAGTGCCCTTGGGCAAGACCACTAAACCCCAAATTTAGATTCCAAATTCATCTAGTAAAAGCATTTATTTGATTTCCAGAAGATGAGCGGACAATTCTGAAGTGTTTACTCCACCTTGAAGATAATATAAGGGAATTGTTTCTCTGTGTCCATGTAAATTTACAATAATAAATCATAAAACCTCAGATTATTAGATCTTTTTTATAAGTAATTTACCATTGTACTGGTAATTTAACTGTATTTATGGCAAGAAATCCCAGAAAAGGGGGGTTTTCATGTTAATTAATAATTTAAATTCCAACCACTGCAAAATCCTTCAACAATATTGTTGATGTGTATGTGTGTGAACAGTAAAGTGTTTAGTTTGACATACTGGCATCCTCTGTCCTGGTCTTGGCAGAGGCCGGACTGGGCTCTCCTAGGCCAACGGTATTGCGGGCCACCACCCTAAACTCATACTCCACCCATGCGTTCAGAGCAACGACTGTAGCTGTCAGCATGTTACCGTTGACAACCTCTGGCACTGCAAAGTGGAAATGAGTTCTTTTGAAAATCAGACTGTCACACAACTGGACTCAAATTGAATGATAAATAAATAAAAACCAACATTAGAACTCAGCTAGGTACTACAAGGGGATAGGAGGAGTGCTTCATGGTACCTGTGTCAACAGCTTGCCAGCCCACAGTAAAGGGCGTTCGGCCCTGGATGATGTAGCCGGTGATGGGGCTGCCATTGTCCCTTCCGGGAGTCCAGGAAAGCTGGGCCGTGCTGTCTGTGATTTCTTCCACTGCTACCTTATTCGGAGGACCTGGCGGACCTAAATCAAGTGTGATTTAGGGGGGTGAACCTCAAGTTATCACCCATTCCAAGAAGGCTCCCTCATCAATCTCATTACGACTTCAGCACTTAGTTATTTATCAAACCATCGCGCTTCCTCCAGTTAAGGGCAACATCCTTGGTGTGTGCATGCATGGACTTTTCATTCACTCTGGTTGTGATGTGCATGGCTACAAAGTGATTACTGAACATGGGATCACCAGCAGTGGAAAGAGACACTAGATGTGATCATTTATGAGAGAGGAAAGAGGGGCTAGATGGGAGCAGATATTAGAGAGAAGAATAAAAAAAAGTGTTAGTACACAGAGAGAAAGAGAGCAGCAAGCGTCTGTGACTGTTACACGCTCTGGCTTCACCATATAGCTGTTTGCTTGACTGCTCAATTATTTAAATGCTTTCCATGATATTTTGTCGATGTGTAAATGAGCCAATTATAATCATTTTCTGTGATAAACATTGCCTTCTCAAAGCACCTGGGACCGCTATTACAGTTTGTTAAGGGCCTGAATACCAATGTAAATCACCAGAGAGAAGCCCGCAAAGTGAGCCATATACACCAAAGCACATATAAACAAAGGTACTGACACATGTCATGCCATTTCTAAAACTTCAGCAACATACATACACACAAACACACACACATGTAAACAGAAGCTGGCATAACGCTGACTGAGGTATTCATCCATCTGCTGCACTGTATATTTACAGGAAGCCGAGGTTCTTTTGAACTACCAACACACTTCTTTCTCTTTGAATACTTTAATAATAATACATATGCTTTAATGCCACAATATTGTCCAGTAAATATACTAGACTATTCGTACACTAGCATCTGAAAACAAGCTCTTGAAGTCAATTGGTTCTCTTACCTTTGACAACCAAGATGGCAGAGGTGGATAGGCTCTCCACATCGGTGTCAATAACGCAGACATATTTCCCTCCATGGTTCAGCTGGATGTTACGAATCATCAGATCCCCTGATATACTCTAGAAGGGAATAGGATTGTTGCAAAAAACTACGTTAAGTAAGAGATGCAGTGTTATTTCATCACTCAGCTTATGGCTCTAGGATGTTTGAAACATTTATAATGCTTTGCACAATCACATCGTCTCCAGGCCACTTATTTTGTATCTTTTTAAACAACAGACATGGCAGATGTACTCCGCACAAATAATGTCTTCAGACGCTACCCTACCAACCAGCCCCCCAAGCCCCTACTAAACAGCTACCAGCTATACACAGGACACACAGAACAAACATAGTTTAGTTAATTGGAAAGACAATCCTAATTATTTTGTAATTACATAAGCTCAAGCAAGATATGAGTATAACTCCCAGTGTAAGAGCAAATGTTATTTTACATAAGCTGGATGCATCTGGGGGAGGGAACACAAAAAAACATGATGAACAAATATTGTTATCCTTCTCATCTGTATATGTAGCCTTTAACAGACGTAGGATCTGTGCCTCCATGAAGGGAATTGAAGGACTGGTGTTTTTCTTGTCTGCCCAGTGCGTCCCATACAGACGCTAAAGGGGGATTTTTGCGTCTGTGTTGTACAAGTTGGGAGTTAGAACGGGTTGATCTCATTCCAACTGAAGACAGAATTGTACATTTTTAAAAGCAAATAAAAACACTATAGCCTATATAGTTTAGTGTAACAACAAAAGGCTGAATAATCTCCTATAACAAGTTTAGCAAAGGTTACTCAGGAATAAATGGTTAATTTGTTATAGTTGTAAATTAGTTAGGGACTATTTCTACGGAGCCCTGGAAGAGACATGGAGGGGGAAACCCCCTACCCCGAAAAAAATAAAAATAAAAAATAACAAAAAAACATGTAATGGGGACAAACACTTTTGCGAGTTCTTGACTCCAGTTTTATTTGCGAGATCTCAAGCTTTTTTTGCGAGATCTTGCAAATCCAGCTAGCTAGTAGCATGACATGATTACATCTCCTACGTTAATTTTGATAAGCATTACTAATTAATACATGCCAAAGTGAAGTGTTATAATGGACATTGTTGTTGAATGTTGATGTATAGTGCATGCACTTGTAGCTGTTATGTATCTTTGTAAGTCATTGTAAGTCAAAACCGCATGACTGGATAAAGACACTGTGCCTGGGAAAGTCACCTCTTGAAGTGGTCTGTCACAAAGCATGTCAGCTTGTGAAAAGCAGTGTGTTGCTTTGGAAACGAGTCAGCTGGAGGCGCGCCAAGTAAGACTTGCTGCAGTCATAGCAGATTTTGTCACCCATAGCGGGTAGTGATCATGGTTCCCGTCTGCAGCAACGCCCGTGGATCTCCACCTCACTGAAGCACCTGACAGAGCACAGCTGAGCCGATTGGCACTGCTATGCAGCCACGGGCTAAAGAGCCTACCTACCTCTCCTGCTCTCTTTTGCTTTTACCCCTTCCTTTCATCTACTCCCCTTTCGCCTGACAGTTTTTACGTGCTGCTCTGCCATGTCTAATTCTCTTTCTAATGTCAGCCGCCACCTGGCCAACCTGGGAGCTTGTGCTCGCAAGCAAGGTGTCCTGCCTTGGCAGGAAGGAAGTGATGGGGCACATTTGCTTTAATTATGTTGATTAATTCATCAGAAGCTGTTGAACAGGGGGGCTGGTAATCTCTCTGGACAGGAAAAACAGATTCTGTGTAAACTATATCTCATTACCTTCCTATGCCCAGTTCAATGTCATTATTAATTGCCATTTGCATCATTTACATTCATAAAGATATGAATTTGGCATGTCTACAACACTGTGAGGGCATTCAGACATGAACCTTCAACACGTAAATGGCAGTGATCACACTGCTGACCTTGGATAGCAAATTGCACTATAAACACAAAAAGTGTGTAAAGTAATTTCATAATGACACACTCTTCATCAAAAGGTACTAATCCTCAACAAAGAGTTGTCGCTTATCATTATATCAGGGCATGAGGATTTCAAATAGACATTTACTGGTGCCATGCCTGCCCTTGGTGAATGCCAGCCAGCTCATTACTTAATTATTTCGGGGCTCACAATTCATAAATAGGTATGCAAATTAAATTATGGCACAGGGAGAAATAGGAAATTGTTCTCCCTTGAGGTAAGAGAACTAGAAGTTGAATGGATGAAAAGTATAAAGACTTTATTAATGAAGACCCTCTGTATGACTGAAATGGCATTTCACCAATATATCTTTAGAAGTATAACACATGGCAGCTCATACAGCCAATCCAAAAGGTAAGGATCCCAATTACTGACCTAACAGTGCCATTCATTGAGGCTTTAACAGCATATGGAAGACAGAATGTAACTGATTCTTAAAAGATGTCTTTTTTTAAATTCCATCCACCACTGAAACTTTTAAATGGACCGGAGTCTTGGCATGCATTTTTCTGCATGGGTATTATTGGTGAAGACTTCAACAGGGCAGTGGAGCATACCCTTGCACATCCCACAGTATGTCCCAATTAACCCAAAAATAGCCAGAATGTTGCTGAGTTTAATGCTTGTGATGACTCACCCCGCCCACTCTTTCAAAATGATCGCTGTCTCGCTGGAAGTCGATGAGCTGGCCGTTGAATGCCCACGAGAAAGAAACATCCAGAGCTGGATCGCAGGCAATCTGGCAGGGTAACACAATGCTCTCGCCAACAATAATCTCCATGTTAGTAGGCCTCATGGTGATCCTGGTGGGCTCTGGCCAGACAAAACCGTACGCATGTTAATATTGCTGCCATGGGAACCTTTAACACCATCCTGACACCTGCAACTGCCATCTCACTGCAATTCTTGGACAAATCAAGTCACCATATTTAAATTACCCATGGATGTGTGCTTCTCCCTGATATTAATAAGCACTTAAATTCCATTCGCAACATTTAATGATATCCCAGGTTTGCACTTTATGTTCTAGGATCAATTTGGAAGAAAATGTTTAAAGTAGGATTACAGAGATGGGAGCACATTCCTGCTGTTGGCTGTGGTGGATTGGAGGCCTCAAAGTATGTTGAGGAAAGGTCACAGTAATTAAATTCTATGACATTCAATGGTTTTGCTGTCAGTGTGTGAGAAGAATAGAAGCTAATGAGAAAAATAGGTCAGGTGGCTACACACACAACAGATTAAACTGGAGGACTACATGTACGTGTTATGTCACCGTATTCATAAATAAGGACATTTAACTAAATCAAGGATGATGTTTTGTTGCTTATTTTACAGCTGTTTTGCATTATGTATTCCAGCCATATTAATTTGATAATAAACTTGTTGGGATAATAAACGGTTGTTACTGTTATACAAGCAATTTAACTTTAATTAATGAATGAATATCATTGAGGGTATTCTCTCTAAGTCATATATTGACGAGACATGGCTGACCTTTATTTTGGAAGAACTGAAAGGAAGATGACCATTTGCTGATTCAATGTTAGTTATCGGGCTAGCTGAAGCAAACCAACTCTGCTAACAAGAGCTCTCATTTCAGCGTGCAAAATCAATGGTTGCCAGTTAGAAATTATTACTTGCTTTTTGTTTTATTCTGTTTGAAATCAAGAACTATTTGTTTCAAAAGTTCAAACCAATCTTGAGAGGAAACTCTTTGGCTGTTATAAGTGTAAACGTACTTGAATGGAAAGAATAACATCAGCATAGTATAACCCCATTAACCAAGGAAGGCAGGGTGTAGCAAGGACTTCATTGAGTTGCGGATGGAGAAGAGGAGGACTCACCAGTGACGAGCAGCCTCCCAGTTGTGCTTGCTGTCCCAAACTGATTCTTAGCAACGCACGTGTAGCTGGCTGCATCCCGCCTGGTTACATTGGCGATCTTTAAAGTCCCATTTGGAAGCAAATTAATCCTGAGGGGGGAGCATAATTGAATCCATCTTCATTACTTTGCGCTTATATTCAACATCTTTCCACATGACAGTTCTTTCATTTTAGTGTAGTAAGTCTACTGTAGTTTCTGTTTCTACCAAACTGCATTCTTGTCAAACTGCTTCAGAAGCACTTCAACCTTAATGACTTCACTGCTCAGTACTAAAGCCCAGAAAAATGAAATTCTTTACTTAAGTCGGGTTAGCAGCCGGCAGGATGACCCACCACCCTGACTAAACTCTGGGACACGTAGCTAAATAAAGAACATATTTTACAAACAGCAACACTGAATAAATCAATGAATAAATAAAACATGCTTCACAGGCTGTATGTTGCTAAGGTCAGTGAGAAAACGCTGGGAACCCAATATATATCTCTGTGTGATATGATAAAATACAATACAGGGTTATACACACACACACACACACACAAGTATTGTCCCACAAAATAGTGATCTGCAATGTTTATATTCACCAGCAAAAAGAGCTCAGGACAATTCAATAAAATGTTAAAAGAAAAAAGCAATTGAATTAAGTTGAATTGAATTATAACAAATACTACTCATTGTATTGCCACCATAATGATATATTATATCAATAAATAGTATAGCAATGTAATGTTTTGCCTGGAATTGGCCACCTTCGAAAAACAGCATCACACTGCTGTACATTGAAGGGTTGTTTCACCTGAAGCGAGACTATGTAACTTTTGCTAGTAGAGGCTACTTCGGCCGTGTGTGTGAATGATGTGATAAGCAGTTTTCAGATTACAGTATGTGCTTACATAATTGCAAAAGGGTTCTCCAATTTTCTCAGTTAGTTTTTTTTAAAAATGATATCAGATTAGTAAACAGAATGTGCCTTTGGAACATTGGATGAATGGTTGCTGATAATGGACAATGTAGATATTGCATTAAAGTTCAGCCAACACTCAGATCAGCTGGTATTCTGTCTTTAATGGAATGTCTATAGATATCTTCTTCTGAGAGTTCTGCCTACCACTGCAATGAAGGTGAATATAATTGTGTATGGGGTGTTTACAGAATTTAAAAAGTGTAGTGAAAAAAAATCAACATCTATGTGTCTTTCCAGAAACAATGTCTAGATAAATCACAGACCTGACTGTAAACAGTTGTTGTTTGAGCTACCATCAACCATAAGAAGTATTCCCTATGAAAACTGTGGACAGTATGTTCAGTAGATTGTTCAGAGAAAAAGAGACAGATATTTCAGAGATGGATAAAAACTGTTAAATTAAGCAAAAACTAAAGATGTTTTGTGAAATATTTCTTTACAATGCGGGTGAATTCAACTTTACTCTAACTGGTATTTAATGAGAATATGTGAACACGGTTTCCTAAACAATGCTCCAATTTACAGCCTGACATCATATATGAGAAAACACTTCCCATCCATTTACTGCAAATACCCAGCGTTGTGCACCTTAAAAGACTGTGTAGGCTTCACATACAGTATGCTACATGTCAGTCAGCGTGGGAGTTTTACACATTTTCTTTTTCTTGCAGTTACTGTATAGCTGCGGCTCCCCAACCGGAGCCAACTAAGGAGCATCAGTGCTGTTTTGACAAGTATTTTTTTCTTTCTTTCAGACCTCTTTTGAATAAAAAGCATGGGAGTGATTCAAACAGCATAAAGCATTTAACATTTTGTGTTTGTTTGTTTGTGTGTGTGTGTGTGTGTGTGTGTGTGTGTGTGTGTGTGTGTGTGTGTGTGTGTGTGTGTGTGTGTGTGTGTGTGCGTGTGTGTGCTTGCCCGCTACAAATTCTTTATGTGTATGCGCTGGCTTACAGGGGGGGTTTAGTCACTGCTTTTCTTCTATCTCTGATGATGAAAAGTCTGCAGATGGATTGCTGTGTCATTTCTTGAATCTAAAATGCTTTAAAAAATGTTTTTTTTTATAAATTGTTCTTTTTTTGGTCTTGCGTGAAATCTTTTCAGTAGCTCAGATACAGCTTTTGGTGTATTCAATAATAAATCAGACAGATGAGTACAACAAACTAAATTAAGTAGCACTTTATACTGCTTAAAGTAATGCTTAAGGTTTCCTCATTGTCTGCACCGTGTCTGTGTGTTTCTAGTCTAGGGAGATGTCTCTATTGCAGCCTTTGGTGATTGCATGAATCAAAATCTATTTGGATGTCATGATTTAGTGGAGCACGTTTACCTCAAATAATTACAGGTGCAACCGTTTCCCTTTTACTTTCTCTATCGAGAAGTAGACATACTTTATCTTCATTTGCTGAACTTTTATCGTCTTAAACATATCTTACATGCAGTATTGATATGACCAGCTGGAATATGTATCCCTCACACCAAGCTATTTGCAGATGAGGGTGCACGCAGTATATTTGCCATGTGCAATTTTCCTGGTGGGTGCCCTGCTCTTATTCTCCTCATTATCCTTTCTTTCTATGCATCTGCACATATCTGAAATACATAATTCACACAAGTTGGCTTTCAGTGAATGTCAATAAAAACTGCAAGAAATATGCACTTGGACTTTTATCCTACCTTTCGGTTCTCTGCAGGATCTCATTCCCTTTCTTCCACAGGCTAATTGCTGGGGGTGAGGCCTCAGGCTTGCATTCAAGAGTGACTTCGCTGCCTGAGCGAGCTTTTAGCAAGGCCCTTAATGGACGTTTGGAGAAACTGGGAGGTGAAGCTGCATTTTGGGGAGGAGAGAAAGGCATGAGAGTAAAACATAAAGGCATACAGTGCCTTTGCAGATCAGCTGTGCTATATCAAGATTGACTCTCCTTCAGCTTTTAGTGGGAAAAGCTCAAAATCTCAGCATGAACTCAGCAGAAATGCCTATTTGGCTCAAAGATGTAGACCCACCTGCCACCCACCCTTCAAAGCTACATACATAATTACCCTCATAATTCCAACCTGCACAGTTTTCAGCTGTTGTCCGCACTCGTCATCACATTTCATCAGCCATCATTTGGACTTTAAAGTGTCATCACATGTATCGAGACTGAATTGAATTTTTGTATCGATCCAGTCAGATGGAAGACATCAAAGCTTTGCAAATAAATCAATACCCCATCTACATGATAAAGCATGCACAATGCCACAAAGCAATGCATTTGTAGTATCCAAATCAATATGATGAAACGACCAAAAGTACAATGAGACACTCCATCAGATTCATATTTTTGCAGACAGAGCCCACAGTGACATCAAATGAGTCTGCTGACTGATTGCTGAGGAGAGCTATAGCAGGCTGCCGGTTTTTATCTTAGGAGATGATCAAACGCACAGACAGATAAGCAGGATAAAAGCAGAGGGAGGGATGCAATCTTACCTAACACCATTAGCTGGGCACCAGAATAAATAATTCCATGTTTGTTTTCAGCCACACACTGATACATCCCGGACTCTGACAGGTTTAACGCAGCTATAGAGAGGGCCCCGTTTTCGATTTGTACCCGGCCCTGAGGAGGAAAGAGAAACAGTTCTGCATATCCATTGCAAGGCCAGCCTATTATGTCCAAAGGCACAGTCGCAATTACTGGTGCACCATGAAGGGAGGAGGACAGCAGGAGAGGAGAAAGAGAAAAAAAGCTTAAAGAGCCTTGTAGCATTCTACGTATGTTCAGCTTGGAATGGGGGAAGAGATGTGGAGGCAGTAGTGAAACTGCAAACCTAGATCTTAGACGTACATAAAATAAGCAATGATAATAATTGATAATAGCACCAGCAGCATAATAAAAAAAGTAATTTATTTTCTGTGGTTGTTCAGTTGGAAAAACTATGATGACAGCTTGGATAATGACAGATTTTTAACCCAATGAGGTAGTCAGAGATCCTTAAAGCTGCAGGGGAGTGCCTTCTTATAGTGCTATCTTAAATATAGAAACATATGCAAAGCCTATAGTAAAAAAGAACATATTCCTGAGGTATAAAGTCACTTTACCACATAAACACTGCTAACCTTCAGATTGAACCAAATTAACTGTGTAGCACGATTCTCCAGATAATTATATCTTTGCACTTTTTAATTTGCTGATTTAAAGGGGCACTTTTCCAATTTTACACACATTGGTAAGTTTGGCCATTATCAAGGGTGAAAACAGTCACCCCTGTTTTCTGTGGGTCCGAAGGGACTTTGAGAAAACCCTGAGTATTATGGTAAGCCCTTTTAACATTTAAAAGCTAGACTGGATTTGTGTTGCATATATCTGTAATTCAGTTTTGCCTTGTCAAAAAGAACATTTCAGATATCTGCAACTACATTCTTTCTATCCATAATAGTCATTTCAGATATCCACAAAGACATTCTTCCTAGGACAAATTATGTCACTTTTGCCATTCGTTTGTATGGGGTCTATCATTACAGGTATCTACAAGTCAGTTGCAGATATCCACTGATGTGGATTACGGATATCTGCAACTGAATTGTTATTCCAGTTTGAGATATCTTCAATTTGATTCTAACTAGTCATAACTCCAAGATATATTTAGGTCACCACAATTCAAGATATCTACAAGTTCCTTTTCAGATATCTTAAATTTAGTTTGGACTAGGCAAAAAGACGTTGTAGATATCTGTAACTGGAGTTAGGTGTAATCATAATTTAATTGTAGATATCTATTATCAAGTTATAGATATCTTGAAATTAATTTTGATTAGACATATGTGAAATTTGAGATATCTTAAACTTTCATTCTGCCTAGTTAAGATGTAAATACAGATATCTTGAGAATATCATCTTGGCCTTAGAGACTACAATTTCTTCAGAAAACATCCAGGTAAAAAAAACGGAAGTGTGATTGACAGGTACATTCAGACAGAATGCAAATTTTCACGTTGCATCATTTGCAAAAATGCAGTCTCTGCTGCCCCAGGCGGATTTACATCTATAGTATTTGAGTCTCTTTACTGACTGAATGCAATCTTGCAGGATTTCACCTTGCCTTCTGTCTGAAATCCCCCCAGTTACACAGGGCCTTAACTTGCAATCTTTATCTATATATCTTAAAAGAAGTAAAGAAGTCATGGTTGCATGCTGTAAATGTACTCAAAATGTATTGCAATCAAAATGTGATTAGATCAACCATATGGAGGTACAGCTTGACCATACAAAAAAAAAATCCCAAAAATAAAGTCGAAAAGTCTGTAGCTAGCAAGTATCAGATCACAAGAACCGAGATAACGTGAATGCTTACTAATCAAGTATAAATGCAAAGGTCCCTTAAATCAGATGTCATTATACGCGTAATTGATACAGATACAGATGGCATGTTGATACCAGGTGTGAATGGGCTCTAAAAATAAGGATGCCTCTGGCTCTTTTCTAAATCTGTCTGCACCATTATGAAAGCACAGTAATACATCTCTGGAGTAGCCTTTGCATTTCATGAGCAGTAGTTCTACCTAAGTGAAAAAATGGTGAAAGGTTGATTTTAGCCTAGAGAGTGTACATTCACAATTAATCTTTCAAACTGTTTTTTTTATTTGTAGTTACAGTGAGGAGTCTAAGATATCTCCATACCTCAGCCATCAGTTGCTCCCCATTCTTCAGCCAGCTGTAGGATGGTTTAGGCTTTCCATTGGCCTTACACTCCCAGAAGAGGTTTTCCTCGATGGACAAAGCTGTGTCCGTCATAGTCTGGAGCCAGTGAGGCTTGGCTTGGAATAAATGAGAGGATTACCTTTTCAAACATGTGCTTTAATTATAGAGGCAGTAGATTAGTATAGAATGGCATCATAAATCATGAAGCCATTAAAGCAGCCTTGCAATAAACCATCAAAGTTTAAAGTGGATTATCAGCATAAAGAGGAATACATGCTGGTAAACAGATTTGAATATTGACTGGAAATTGTGGGCCTCTAAAATTACATTCACTTTTCGAGCATGGATCCTGGATTGCTTGTACTGTAATTTCATGGTGACATTATGCCCCACACGTTGTAGAGAAATAGTTTTTCTGTCAAACAAATGAGATTAAAGCTGCTGGTCACATGCTTGTTTCCTGTCCAAATACAGATTCACATTCATCCCCATGTCTCCCTGCGATCTCTGTCAATTTGAAATGGTTCACTAACCATGGAATGAAATACGACCCCGTGCAGCATTTTTGCCTCGCCGATTCTCTGCAATACATTCGTACGTCCCTGCGTCTTCCTGCTGGAAGTTAGGGATTTCAAGGACAGCGTTTGAATTCTTCATTTTCACTTTGCTGGGGAACGGGATGCCGCTGGTTCTCCTCCAGCTTATTTCTGGAACGGGGCTGCAGAAGACAAACAAAAAATGTTCCCATGATGGCAACTGTCAGTCACAGTGATCAAAGTGCAATTAAGCACACAAGGAAAGTAGTTGAAGCAAAGGCCTTGTAAGTTATTGTTCTCTACAAATCACACTGTGATTGCTCTGATTTCAGAAGCTCTTTAAAGAACTTTGATTTCTGCTCCCTTGCTGAAGCCCTTGCTCCTATTGATTGATGAATCTGAGAATGAGTAATGTTACGCTTGTGCATCCCTAAATCCTCTTGAGTAACATTAACTAATGCACGAATGAGCCTAAAGCTTATGTCACACACACACACACACACACACACACACACACACACACACACACACACACACACACACAAGGAGGCTTACTTACTTTCCCAGAGCAAAGCATTCCAGTTTCACCACCGATTCCTTCGCAGCTGGAACTGAATCGGTGAAATGAACTTCGATTTTGGGTTCATATTCACCCATTACTCCTACAAAAGGCAGACAATAGATGACAAGCTTTTTACCTCAATGATGAACAGCATACATTATACACGTGTTGGATCAAAGAGACAGCACTAACAGTGGCACAGCTAACACAAAGGTCTTAATGCATAAAGAGCAAAAAGTGACCACTAAAGGGCTGTTAAAAATCAGATGGCTTATAAAATATTCAAAGAACATCAGGGAAAAGACTTGCTAAGCAGAGATTTATCACCTGTGGCAATGTGACTACTTACATCAATTTATTTATATTCACATCTCTGGAACAGGTCAAAGACTCCTGGGCAGAGATTGTAGTATGCCCTTACCAAGTACAACCCCACAATCTGGCAGCAAGAGCTGATTTAGGGTCCTGGCCATGTTTTCAGATTAAAGGTCAATAAAGACTTTGAAAAGCTGCGATAAATGCTAGCATCTTACACCCGGCTTAGAAAACATGCAAAATATGAAATTGCATCCCTTTGAACACACGATCCATACCCTGATCATCTGAATGTTTAATTAGTAATGATCTGTGGCATTTCTCTGTATAAAAAAGTCAATAATTAAAACTATGAGTTAGCTTTGTAAGATTTGCATTTGTGCTTTAAACCAATGGTCAGATTGGTCTGAATATAAAAGAGCACATCCAAAGGCCTAGGAAACAGTTCCACATTCTAATAAAGCTCCCATTGTTAAAAAATGTCTTTATAAATTGTAAAATTATTAATTAATGAATGCTGTATTGATTAGTTAAAATCCATAAATAACAACGTCTGGGTTGCCCAACTGAGAAATCCAATCGGTAATTTTGTAATAATGCAGTTAAAGATGTTGCCAATCCAAGAAAACTGTGAGTGATTATGGGCTTCTCGTTTTCCAATAAACCTTCAAATCAGCAGTTATAGGCCTACATGTTTTTGTTTTGTTTTATAGATCCCTTTTTGGGCATTTTAGGCCTTTATTTTGACATGACAGCTGAAGACATGAAAGGGAGAGAGAGGTGGAATAACATGCAGCAAAGGGCCGCAGGTTGGAGTCGATCCCTGGCCCGCTGTGTCGAGGATATATAGGCGCCCGCGCAACTGAGCTATCCGGGTGCCCATAGGCCTACATGTTAATCAGCAAACAGATTGTGATCCAGGAAGTGGCGTGCTGGAGGAGATATTCTTACGAATGGTTCATAACTGATCTATAATGTTTTTGCAAGTGTTAATAGTGTTAATTACATGTATTAAGCCATTAGTAACAAATAAAAAAAGCCTTTACGTAGGCGGTCAAAGTAGTACCAAAAACACATCACAGTGCTTACCACAGTGTGGCACAGAAAAACACAACAGCAATGATTTGATGATTGAAAAAAGGAAAAAACCTTTATGGACATAACTTAAACGAGTGTGCAATATATGTGAAGCAGCTCCTACCATCTTGTTGACATGTGTTCAGTGAAATGAAATGTTGTGGCTGTGGCTCAAAGTTGTGAAGCAGTCTGTCCAGGTTTAAAGATATTAAAAGTATCGTTAGGTGTCATCAGTCCAATATCAAAACATTGGCAGGTGTGACTTGGCAAATGTTTCTTGCCACTATAACTGGCTAACTACTGTATGTAGCTGTTATTAATCAATGTAATGTCAATTTTAAAATGTAATAATCATATTGAATATGATAATATGATGATAATGGCAAGTAACCCACTAATATGTAATATTACTAAAAAAAAAGGGCTACATTGGTAAATGCCTATGTAGAACAAGTTTTGTTAGGTGATGACTTTGCATTACGCAATCACATTATTTAATCTGTTTTTTTCATGTATAACAAGATAAGTGTGTGTGATTATGCTTGGTACAATCATATATTGTTTAGGCCTGTAACAGTTATTATATAATTGTCTTATTGTCAATTCTTTAACATAATTGCTGTTTCTTTGTTCAACCGCAATTACTTAGGAACATTACCCAAGGTCTTAAGGCGTATGATTGGCAATTGTTGATTTTGTTGAGATTTGCCAGATTGTAATTATATAAGTGGTTATTAGTCAGACTATATGTTTTTGTTATTATTTCAATTGTTCGTTGTTGGCACTTGACCCTATACACAAGAGGTTCATACACTTACAATTTTTTTATGATAATAAACTTAATAGGCTGTGTATCTGTGTTATTACATTATGTTAGGGTTAGGGTTAGGGTTAACATCATAATTGTTACATTAATTATGATGTTAATCACAATTAAGACAACTAATTGAGACAATTCATTGTACAGCAGAATTTGGAATTGTTCCAGCCCTAATCTGATTCAATCATTTATTTTTACATGAAGTTCCCCATAGTTTGAAGGCATTTACCATCACTTCTGAGGACCAGTGGTGTGGGAGAGCTGAGCACTTTCTCCCTCGTGACGGTGTTGTTTACCACACAGGTGTAATTGCCAACATCTGAGGGCTCCACTTTAGCGATGTACAGACTCCCGGTCTCCTGAGAGATGAAACGACGACTGTCTTGTTGGACAAAGTGCGGGTATTCATTGAAGATCCATGCAAATGTCAGCTCTGGAATGGGTAGAAAAAAATTTAACTTATAGCAGCAATTCTCTGATGTCATTCCTCGCTCAAAGCACAACTGATTCCACACATGCAGTATTAGATATATCAACCTCTATAGCTGGGACAGCTGAACCGAAAGAAGATACCCCACTGTGGCCTAAAAAAGTTTAGCATATCATGTCATTTTCCATCCCTTATCTCGGTTTCCTTGGGAAGAGATACCCAGACATGGCAAATGTAATATAGCTATCAGTGCAGAAGCAATGGGAGACCCAAGGAAAGGGAGCGAAACAAAATAGATTACAGCGCGTCAGTGGCCCTCCCCCGACACATGGCCTCTATTCCCCTGGTCCCTCAGTGAGTTGGTTGGTTCATGGAAGGCACGTACGAACGGACCGATGGATTTAGTGATGGATGGATTGGCGTATGGAAGTAGGAACATGTTGAGATGCCCCTTTACAAGCTGCAGGTCTACCATAAGAAAAGAGAAACCTGCCATGATGAATTACTGTGTCATTTTGAGAAGTGCACTCTGCACAGATTTGCAAGAGCGAGGGAGATACTCTGCGTAATCTACTACTTTGGTGGTGAGGGGTTCAGAGTCAAGAGGTGTAGGCAATGACATATCAATCATATCCAACGCCCCCCGAGGGAGAGAGACTCATGGCTTTGGATGGGATTGAGCGTCCGAGCTGGGAGCAGCGATGCAGATACAAAGCTCCTTTTGATTAGACAAGCAGGAGCCACAAAGTTCAGAGTCAGCACAACCTCCATCTGAACTATGTGGCTGTAATAAGCAGTGATAGAATTGTAAGCCATTGAAAGTCAAATGTCTAGTGGAAATTCAACACCAGGGCTTTTATGCAACAGAAAAAAGTGACTAATGCACTAAAAAAGCCCTTCGGGTAAACGAAAGGAGGACAGAAGTGACATAATAACAATTGCTTGTGACAAGATTGTTTTTAATGTATCATATTTGGGTGACATGAAAATGAATTTGGTAGTGGATAAAAGCTTTTGTAGAATTTGGAGTCAACAAAGTGTAATGAAAACCAGAGGGGATGGCAAATACAGTAGGTGTTAGGTAAAGTTCAGTTCGTTCAAGGTTATGAAGGAAATTTATGCTTCCCAAATTCAAGAGAAGAGAAAAAAAAAAACAAAGGGGGAGGAATGGAGAGAAATACAAGAGAGAAAAAGGGACAGCCAGAGATGGAGCAAAGGGCGGGAAAGGAATAAAGGGACACACTGCTATACTTTCCTTCTCTTTATACTTTCCTTCACTTCTGAAAATGTGAAAAAACACAATAGCGCTACAGTTACAGCACCCAATGGCTTTTAAGTCTATGTCAGAGGAAAGCTGTCAAACTGTATTTCACACAGAGTACTCTGACCTATTATCCCATAGACCAGCTGTACAATGCACTGCGCTACAAACTGTTCTCTTGTGAAAGAAATTGGTTCTTCCAATGTGCAAGCTACTGTATCAAGAGGGAGACAAGCGAGGCAACAGCTAGTGTCCATATACTCAGAGAGGTGGGGCTGAACAGTCTGCGTTTTTATCTCCTATTTGTGGCTGTTTTATTTAAAGGATACATTTTTAGCTTCTCAGTTGAACAATTAAAGTATCTTTTTTGAACGTGTGGAGGTGCTTAATTATATTTCTATACAGCCAGCAGCTGTTATAGCTTTGCATAAAGACTGGAAACGGGGAAACAGCTTGCCTTGCTTTGTCTGAAGGTTACAAAGTCCTCCTATTAGCATCTCTAAAACTCATGAATTGAAACATGTTTTATTTTACGCCAGAAGAAAACAAAAAGTGTAAGAAGAACTATAAGTAGACAAAGGGGGGGGTTATGAAGTTACTTTTACCACCCAAAGGGTCAGTAATAGTCATTCAGCACAAAATTATACCTCAACATACGGGTTAAAAAAAAACGTGCTGGTATACAGATATTGTCAGCGTTTTCCCCTTGTTTACAGTCGTTATGCTAAGATAGGCAAACCGGCTGCTGGCTATAGCTTCATATTAAATAGACAGACATGAGACATATCAATTGTCTCACTTAACTCTCAGCCACAAAGCAAATAAGCGTATATTCCAAAAAAAATGTCAAACCCTTCAAATAATTTGAGAAAAAGACTGCTGTAATAAAAAAAGAAAAGGAAGAGAAAAGGAAAGAAACACCCAAATAGGGATTTTCTTAGAAGTAGTATTCAATATGAAATATACATAAGGTAATTATTAAGATACATACGTAAATGGTTGATAAAACGGAAGTTAGGAGTAAAGGAGTAATCCTTTCACCAAAGGTTGCCATGTGAAACAGATGGAGGGAATTATACGTGTTATGAGCCACCTTTAAATAAGAAGCACACACCCAGATTGAGCTAACTTACCTCCAGAATGTGCAGGTGGTCCACATAACAGAACCACACCTTGGCCCTCACGGACGTTGACAGCACTCCTCACCGTTTGAGTTTTGAAGTTATCAAGATCTGATGAATCATATGAGATCGAAATTGAATTAGACTGCAGGCGAAAAAATCTAAAATCATCAACAACGCAGAATATATGTTTGGCGTGTATGTAGTCTACATTATAAACTTTCTTTGAAAAGGACAGTTCTAAAAAGAGAAGACAACGTTTTCCCAAACTCCCTTTGCTAATTCACTAAGGCATGTTGTTGATGTTACATTTTGAGCACAGGGACTTTAATAGGGCATCATCGATTATCTTGGGACACCTCCTGACAGCCTCCGACACTTTCAAAGGCATCTGGGGGGCTGATGAAATGAACGGACCTGACTATGTGATGTTTACCCAGCAAAACTACACTTAGGCAGAGGGAAGAGATTAGGCTGAAATGGGATAAAATGAGCAGGGGGGAAGGAAATGTGCACGGACTGAGCTTACATGGGGGAGTGTGCATGACAAACGACAGTTTGCTGTGCCAGCAGCAATAAGTAACATCATTATTAAATGTGGTGTAATCTTGCACTTAAAAGCATTAGCTTCCCCATCAATACTCTCAGCACAATCTATCCCGTGCAAATGAATGAGCAGTTGCTGGCAGACAAAACCTAAACCTGGGATGATAAACCACCCCTGGCTTCATGACTGATGGAGGGAAGCTGCCGCAGTCCGCTCTGTACTCTGTCTGCACCCTCTGGCTAACAGCCTAGAGTAAGCCTTCCAAACACAAACAAAAGAAAGTCAGTGTGACCGATAAGGGAAATTAGGAGACGGAAGATTATGGAGAGAAGTGGGACAGAGTGTTGGTAAGATTAATGAGCAGCTCTCTGATGACCGCAGTGGAATCAAACAGAGTCAAGTCACGGCAGGACACCAAAGAGGCCACAGGAGGAGATGGCTGACTTGAAATACAGACAGAAGCAACGTCCTTCTGATCTCACCAGGCTGCCTTAGTAAATACAGAGTCTATCTCTTAAAGACATTTACATTTCTGAGGAGCGCTGCTGGAGCAAGATTTGTATTCTGATTGAAAAAAAGCAGCGGCCTAACAGCAGAGGGTAATTATAACAGCAATGCTTTTGGAAACTGCAGGAGGTGAATCAGAGAGCTACTAATAATCTATAATTATACAATCAATAATAATGATAGTAGTAGACAAGGAAAGGATGACTACTTCACTAAGATTGTGAAAAATGTCACAGAAGAGGGCAGAGATGTAGCTGGGCTCAGTGCTGGGGGGGATACACTTTTTGTCTTCTATGGCCTCTGAGCAGAAGAATAATGGGCTTCACTGGAGTGAACTGACCACACGCTGTAACTCTAAGAGCTAGAGGCCAAACTCACTGTAGCTGCAGTGATTCCTTTGTAAGCTAAATCCGTCTCTGCCATAAAAGAATGGCTGGCCTAGACATTACAGAGAGCAACCATTGCATCTCAAAGATGATTGGTCTGGGCAACGGCGCCGCCGTATAGACATTCTCCGTATTATATTGTGTTCATCAGTGTTTATAAGCATTGCTACTTTTACCTGCTTTGGAAGCCAAATAATACAACAACCTCCAAGTACGTTTGCTATTTTTAAACAAAGAAATCAGGTTTATTACAACTCTGGTCTTTTTTTTAATAGCTTCGGCTATTATAATAAATATTGTACTTATGATAACACTGCAATAAAAAAAAGCAATTACTGAGAATTGGGACCTGGACGACATCATTACAAGAAAATCTAGCAGTCAGATGACCAGACGGGTTGAAAACAAACCAACAGGCTATTTCAAGCAATATTCATTTATTCTTTTTATTTTTACTAACAAGCAGCAGTACAAGCTATAACACCGATATATTATCACCTTGAAAAAGCTGGTGTCTATTATGGTGTTATGCTGAGATAGTGTTTGCAAACAGTTGCTTATTAACACATCCAGCAGTAACACTGTTATTTATAAGGAGTCGTGTTTCTGGCCACCCAACAAATGTGAGTCAAATAATGCCTCTCTTTTAGCTTTGTTTTGGTCTCCATCAACTCTCTAAGGAAATCTCTGGCTCTTTGGCTCCTCAAATGTTCCTCTATGTTTACCAACCACAGGCAAACCGTGTCTGTTTGTTGTTTGGTGCTGATGCAGCTAGTGTACAGTGGGTTTATCACCAAACACAGCAGCATGCTGTGGCTGGAGATGACAACGACGAGAGAGCTGGGACAGAAGAAAACAGGACAGTCGAGGGCCATAAAACCAAAGAGACGCTAAAGGGCTCCGTAGAGCTGAGGTGAACCACACGGTCCAATAATGCGTCATTTTTGTCTGTTTGTCACTACTCAGAGACAGGGAGACGTTTTACACTTAACACAGTCTTTGACCTATTGATAATATAAAAACAAATTAAGAATTGCAGCTTTCAACCCATTTATTTGGCTGTGAAACCAAAAGCAATTGCATCCAAAATGTTGCTTACTCGCTACACCAGCCAACTGTACACGCCATGGTAGAACACATTTTACCCAGGAAGTCAGTCTGTAAACTGCATGGACGAGAGCTGTGTACTGTGTGGTAATTTATTACGGCTGAAAATTTTCCCCAATGCTAATGGAGTTTAAAAATATGGGAAAATATTTTTCAAACCAATATTGTGTAATTTAGTATGTAATTTCTTTAAAGTTCCTTACATATAACTATATTCTTCCTTATCTGTATTATATTCATCCAGGTCAAGCTATCCTCTATGTATTAGAATTTTCTTGACGATAACAGTTTTATATTTGCAAAACTTTCCCAGAGCATAGATATTTTTTTGTGGTTGGCGTTATCCAAATGTCAAGTCTGTGCTGAGCGGGACTTAGAGGACAGGGGCCAATAGTGAAAAATGTATGTGCATTTGCAGTAGACCAATGTTGTCATGTTTCCAGATTTCAACAAATAACTTAAGAAGAACATTGTTTTCATGACCAATGGAGATTGCCAAAACCAATCTATGCCTCTACCCAGATTGTATAAAACTAGATTTCTCTTTAAGGTAGTATGAAGTAGAAGCACTTACCAGTAAAACGAGTACTGTTGATAGCACTTTTGTGTTTTATTTGCATTATTACGTTTTTGTTCAGTTTGTCTTTATGTCTGTTTGTCAGCAGATTTACTAAAGGGCTACTGGCCCAATTTTCATTGAACTTGGTGGAAGGGTGTACCATCGGTCAAGGAAGAACCCATTATGTTTTTTTGGAGCGGATCCAAATCCCTACAGACGGATACACAATTGATGTTTCCCTTTTATTAGCATTGCAAAATTGGGCATTTGGTCTTGGCGGAGGTCTGCGCTCACCATTTGTGCTTATAGTTTCAGTTTAGTTTTTATTGCAAATATGAGCTGTGGGAGGGTGAGTAAACCTATAGTGGTTGCAGTTGAATTTTGAAACCAAGCAAACAGCAAAGAATGCATGGCATTTCTATCTTAGGGCAGTGGCCTCATTACATGGAAAAGCAGAGTATCAGCCAAGCTGATCTCCTAGACCTCCCTCACTGTGCATTAGGCAAGACAATAAATGTCAAGCAGCTCTGCAATTCACCCGGTCCCCACAAGTGAGATTCATTACTGGCTATAGGGATAATGGCAGTCCATCTCCTGAGAGGAAGTGAAATGCTCTCTATCCTTGGGACATAATCAATAGTCAGCAGGTTTGATCAAGAGATGTGAGGTGCCTCTACAGTGCCTATCTGAAAGGTAGGACACCACTCCACAGTATCACATTCTAACCCAGCCTTTTGTCTTTTGAGCTATAGGCTGACTGAGCAGCAGACTGCCACTGTCTGATACACTTACAATCCTTATATATTATGCATAAAGATGTAAACACTTCTTAAGCAATATTTGTTTATGTCTCCTTTTAGAGTCTGGATCACAGGGGGGCATGTTACTTGGCAAAATATGAGACAATTCGGACTGAGCATAGATGCTGTCAGAGTTGGAACCACTAATGAGAATCAATGGAGTTTAGACACAGTCAGAAGCTACCTCTCCCACTGTGTTTGTTGCAGCTGACATTTCATTCGATTACCATTTCTCCTCTTGAAAATCTATTCTCAGGCAATCTAAATGAGAAATTGGAATATTAAATGAAAAAACAAAGGCCGGGGCCACAACTATATTACGCACATGTCAGACTAATACAGATACTAAGAGATGACAGAATGTCATGACTTTGTTAGAGTCATGCAAGAAATGTGTTAGCAACTGTAGGATCACTTACATGCAAATTGTAGGCTGGCTCTGCGGCTGAGGATGGACCCCCACGTATTGAAGGCTGTGCACTGGTACACCCCGGTGTCTTGGTCCTTGTCCAGGTTGCTAATGATCAGGCTGCCCCCAGACATGTGACGCCGGTAGTCATTCCCCAGATCAATGAGTGTTCCGTTTAGTGACCATCTGGAAAACCGCAAACACAATCAGTTGCTGAGCCCTCTGGAGATGCACGCTCACAGTGTTTATCACAGGGATCGATTTGATCGGCTACATCGGGCTGAGAAGATAAAAGGTGAGTAATAAGAGTAGGAATCTTTACTGTAAACAGATTAATCTAAATGTTGTAAATATCCCTTAGAGCAAAACATTGCAAACATTTCTTGACATTAAGAACAGCTATGGCTACCAGTTTTCAACTATTTGAATTCATTCAGTATTTTGTTTCTACCAATGTAGGCATAAATTCCACAACTGAGCATATTTGCTGTGGTGAGTATTGATTTTTTTTTCCCACTTCCATGGTGAAGTGGGTTTTATTTCATCTCACTTTTAATTACTTCCACTAAGGAGGTCATGTGTTTGGTGCAGTAAAAATTTAATTGTTGTTGTGCGGGTAGGAATACACAAAATGATGTGTCATAGCGTAGTGAGAGCAAGCACTTTGAACGTTTTTGACTGTTTTTAGCCACGCTAGAAGAATCGCAATATCGATCTGTTGGTCGGTTCACCAATTTCACTGAAATATCCCAACAACTAGTTCATTGATTAACACGCAATCGTGTACAGACATTCATGTTCGCCAGAGTATGAATCTCACTGACTTTGGTGATCCAAGACTTTTGGATGGATTGCCTTGAGTTGTGTAACAAATACTAATGGTTTATTGTCTGAAATTGAATTGATCACAACAACAACGGGTATACATTTTTTTCACTATCCAGTCAATTCTAAACATCCACAGGATGGATTAGCACAACGGTTTTTACAGACATGAATAGTTCCTTAAATGTAACGACTTTGGTGATGCTTGACTTTTCCTTTGGCGCCTTGATTGACTTGAAAGTTGGTATACACACATTGATTCTTATGACTTTGGTGATCCCCTGACTTTTCAGGTCAAAATTTTACTTTGTCCAATACTTTGTTTTTTGAAATCCCAAACTAATGACTCTCCCATCAGCCTCAACCATATTTTCCGTTACATGAAAGTAAAAGTACTTGCTATGGAGTCAAAATGGACTCTGTTGGTGTTACATTATTATATTGTACACTAATGGAATAGTATTATTGATGCAGTATTATTTAACGTACATTTTAATGTTTGGCTTTGGTAGCTACTGTTACTCATCTTATGAACTAAAGTGTTTGGTGGTTTAATTTACTGTATTGTATTTCATATGCTTATAAAAGGCTAAGTTTAAAAAATCTTCATATGACCTTTGCCTTTATTTAAGTAACAACAGCTGCCAAATGAATGAAGTAAAAAGTTAAATATTTCAATAATTTCCGCTAACACTAAACATAGTTAACAAGGCAAACATTATAACTGCTAAACAGCCACATATTGGCATTGTCATTGTGGGGATATCTGCATTTGGACTTTAGCATTTAGCTCAAAGCACCACTGTGCCAAAATACAGCCTCACAGATCTGCTTAGTCTTGCTTGCTATTTATTCAAGAATTACCATACTTGAATAAGAAAAACAAATATTTTTGACATGATTGTAAATCTTTATGCGCATTTTGACACAAATCCGGCTCCAGATTAAAAATGCGTTAACATTTGGTGTTATTAAAATTACAAATCTAAAGGACGGTGCAGCCTTGGCAGATTTATGCGCTCTGTGAGTGCTTTCTAATTAGTTCATGTTTGTGCCTTAGTGTTTCTGACTTATTGCGTTCTGACACCTTCATTTTGTATTGTCCACACACCATTTCCTTCAAAGAAAGGTCACAAGATACTTTGTCATGCGTGCTCAGTTCAGATAGTGACAGCTATTAATCACAGCTACCAACAGAGGCAAAAAGCTGAATAATGTTCTTGTTGAACAATGACAACACTTTATACGTTCTTACATTTCAGTCTGTCGGCATGACAGCAAAGCATATGAAGGAAATGCCAACTGAGTGATACCTATACAAGCATGGAGAGTAACAGGACTTTATCTCAGAACATCAACACAGATGAAAAAATACATTTCTAATTCCTGATATAATTTGATAAAACAAAGAATTATTATAAGTCTGCCTTTGTGATAGGACTGTGAAATGACAATTCCTATGATAAAGAGAGAAAAAATCAATATCATTCTTTCCCCCTTCCAGGCAAACTAACAAGCTGTTAGAAGGATGCTTCATGCAGTCTTAAAGGCAGTCATGGCTCTCCCAGTCGCCTGCCTGACAGACTACAAAAGACAAAGCTGTCTTTCATCTTGTAGCTTGCATTATTCATTCATTCGTCTGTTCCAGTCATTTAATCTGACTGTTCCAACAATGATATTACTTATGTGTAATACTTGTCATCACAAAGCTTCTAAGGATGTATGTGAAAACACAAACTCAGATATGCAATATGAACATTTTGAATTAAACACCACCTTCATGATTACAAGTGTATAAGGTGTTTTGCGTTAAAGTCCTTGTATGTCATGTTTTGAAATCTCCATTGTCTTTTTCCTCCCGTGTTTGTGCCAAAGGGATATTGTATGTGCAGGAGAGGAGGAGGTCAAATGGATGGGAAGCTAGTTAGACTTGCAGCTACCCAGCAGGACTGAACTTAATGGGAAAGGAAGGTGGGCAGCCTGGACAGATCACACACCTCGGAGAGACAGCAGGTTGAGTGTGATGGTGCCAATGCAGAATAGACACAATCAGTGAGCCACCTACCTACGCTTGCCGCAGAAACACCCGAGACAGGCTCTGTTATTAGAAGACATGGGGAACCTTGTTTTGCCTTTTTTCACGTAAACCCCAAAAAGATTAATGAGATTTAAAGGTGTAAGGGAAGATCAACAGGAGTGAACGGTTGACATGAATGCAATCTGACCTACTGAAAGGATCATTTTGACATTTTAATGGAAGCTATGCCAATCTTTGTCATTACTAGCCAGTTGTGAAAAGAAAAAGAAAAACATACCCCACATAGCGACAGTGAGAAGTAAAAAGTGAGAGGTGTCTCAAAAAATGTGAGACGTCACACTTCACACGTGAAGAAACATCAGCACAACACAATGCACACATCTTCTTTATAAACCCAGCTGGGCTGTTATCTCTGTAAACTAAAAGGGACAAAACGGATGCAACTTTCTCTTAATGAGTGCTCTTTCAGTTTTGCTGTTCCGACAGACTGTTTGAATATAAATCGTGAATCTAGAAGCCCATCAGGTGGAGAGGAGCTTACAGTAAGTCCAGCAGAGTCTAGGAGAACAGTCCTATTTGCTGCGGTGTGCTGCAGGCGCGGGCTGATCTGAGCATGCTCTGAATGAACTCCCTGTAACCTTGAGGTTCACATCAATTTTGCATGAGGTCTCCTCGTCAAATAGACTGGGGATTGTACTGCAGCACACACTGGTGACCACACACAGACCACACACTGTTCACACTCACACACACACACGCAGAGCTTAAAGTTGATAATGGAAATTCAATTGCTGACCAGGGTACTCTCCACAATTATGTTTGTCATCATTGCTGCTACTTTATAATACATTGATGTTCATTTGGCTTCCAAGGCAAATGTAACAGGATAAATATTCCTTAAACCCCCCTGTATTAGTGTCAGTTTATTTGTGTTTGTGGTTTTGTGTATCTGTGTGTGTCTATCAGCTTAAAAACTCCTGGAATTACTGAAATATTAACAGAAATATAGCATATCTGCACATTATGTCATAAACCCTTTACCAACATATATTATACCATTTACAATTGCAAATGATAGGATATATAATCCAATCAATCCATCAATCAACCAACCAGTCAATCAATTTTATTCATCACATAAAAGCATGCAAGGTACAATTCCACTGAAATGTAATGCCATCAGCTCCTTTTTCAAGACATTAAAATAAACACATAAATAAAACTAAAGATCCTCAAACCTTATCTACATTATAGGTCGATTTTCAAAGAATCCTAAAATGACACATACAACGTTCTATTTACTACAGCATGGTGGCGGTTTAATCATGCAAACGTAATAATGTGAATGTTCTTTTTACCGTCACATGCACAGTTTTAAACACGCAGTAAATGTTGTGAAACGTAACTAGTTCAGTTTAGGCAATAAAAATACTCGGGGTTAGTAAAACTTCGGGGAGTGGATTGGGAAATCAGTCATGTAAAACTAGTAAAATGAGGATGTAATGTGATGTCACGGACATCATTGCTACAAGGTCTAAGGTCCGTAAAACTCGGTTAATTTCAAGTGACAGTTAACATTTGGTCTTTACATGGGACATAAATCCGTCTCTTCAGTGAAAGTCCTGTTTGTTTGACCCGTCCACCCAACCTGCTTATACGTTGTCACCTCTCTTCCTCGGTTGCTCTCGCGATAATTACTACAGCCACAAGAGGTCACTCCATAAACAAGAAGCGTAATTATGGATCGTTATGAGATGCTTGCATTATCGACCTTTAAGGCCGTTTTCTGGATGAGAACGGGCTGAAATAAAAGCATATTCATCTAGCTCCAGCAGAGTAAAAATTCTATATAAGTCTATATCTGCCTTTATTTAAGACCACGGGCTGGCATTCTTTCGGTTTATCCTATTGGTTTTAAAATGATCTCATAAGCCCAGCGGCCATAGAACTTTCTCACTGTGGAAAAAGAACAGTAACGCTCCAAAAGATAAAAATCAATTTGATTTGAAACAATTTCTAGATTCAGTCCTGTTATCTGACTCTGTACTGCATCTGAATTTATAACATCTTCTAATCACCCTCCCAGTTCTATTTATGTCACTGTTACCCTGAACCGACCCGTAAACAAAGGTAGAGTCATACATCTGCCTGAAGTCACATTACATGATAGCAGACACCAGCCAGAGTACTTTTTTATTCCCCCTTTCCAATCACTGCTGTGCCCTTGATCCTGTGGTACAGCGGATTCATGGTAAACACAGTGACAGGTGTATTCATAAAGCACAGCTCTGAGCCCTGGAGTGTGCTCTGGCACTACACTGGACTATTTGTCAACTGAAGAACTGTCAGGGTTCCTGTTCATATATTCACGATGTCAACGAGTGGGCAAAGGGGAGGGGAGCAGTGAAGTGTTGGAAACAAAATCTGACAAAAATGAAGCTAACTAGCAAGGGTTATGAGCGTAGACACAAAAGACAACCTGGTAATTTAATTTTATCATATCTGCTCTCTCTTCTCTAATATGTAATCCAACTAGGCATGATTTTTTTAGCGTGC